>NC_092208.1:17547138-17637331 GCF_043381705.1 Parasteatoda tepidariorum
AACTATTTACTGATAAAAAATGAATATTAATCATGAATATAAGCTTATAAAGTATCTCTCTGGCTCTCCCTTACAAACAAATAAAATAAACTGTGTTTTTAAGTTCCACCTTTGAAAATTTGATTTCCGGAAACTTCTGTGATAAATGATATTTTGAAACGTCTGGACCTTCGATCTCCGGAAACTTCCAGATCACTGTTAGCGAAAATTCCGGAAATCCGGATTTTTTCCGGGGTACAATCACCCCTGCCTTTCAATATTTTTTCATAAAATTTGGTCTTTAGAAGGTATTATATTGGGGGTATTCCTATTTATTAATACATAGTAAAACACTAGGAGTGATTCATTAAGCATAGACAAAATATGTGTTATAAAATACGACTTCATGGCTTAATTTAACCCCTTTTTTTTTCTTTAATACGTTGATTATAAAATTTACTTAAAATATTTCATATCCTAGCCTTTCTTCACTGTTGAAAATGTATTAGGAAATTTAATTCACGAGATAGCTGAGTGTAAATTTCTTTCTGCCTTTCCTCTGAAATGAAAATTTGCACAGCATGAGAAATTCGGAAAATTTTTATCGAATGGAAACTATCTATTTGTAACTATCATAACAAATTCATAACAAATCAAAAAATTGATACGATCAAAACTAATTGAAATCAAAATATTTGTATCGTTTATCAGAAAGCATTTAAAAATTATTGTCTTTCACCATCGTTTTCTAAAAAAAATTTATTACTTTTCTTGCCGTTAAATAAAATAATTTTCATAACATACTAATAAACCAAGTATGTGAAAGAAATTCTCGTTGTGTGGCCTAAAATTTGTCCAAAAATTATCTTTTCCTTGTAAAACTACCAAAAAAAAGTATTAAATAAAACAAATATTCGCTATCGCGACGCTTGAGTACTCCCTCTAGTGGGAGCCTGAAAATATCGGGAATTAGTTCTATCATAACCATTGGCAAAGACGGACGCCATTTTCTTAGCAGCAAATAAGAAGCAAAATTTCCCTAAGGAAAAGGCCGAAGAACTTGAAAAAACTCTCCAGAGTTCGCCAAACATTTGAAGAACAATTTCTCAATAATTTTTTCCTTTCAATAACCAACAGCATAACTTCCGATTTCATGATCGCTTCTTGTTACAGATGTTTGTATTACGGTAAAATAATTTTTTCTGTCTTCAATTCATTACAAATTAAGGTGAAGTCAACCTGGCTTTCGTCATTTCAATGAATAAATGTGAATTCAGAATGTACAGAACTGTAATAGTTATAGAATATTCTTCTTCCTTATAGAATAGTATATATTTCTGTATCTATATAATTCGGAAAACAACAATAAAGAATCATCGGAATTACTTGAAACAGTATCATTTGGGCTGATTGAAATAACATTTATCGTTTTCTTGGTAAGTATTTTTTAGTTTTGAAAGAATAATTTTAATTAGAATTCAGCTATTCTGTTTCTCAAGTTACATATTAAAATTCATTTCGAGACTATACAATTATAAAATTTTGCTGTTTGGTATGTTATCTAAAAGTAATGAAGGGATAATCTATGTATATATTATTTAAATATGAAATTTTCAAACTAAGAACATTTCATTTGGAATTCTGCGGATTTATAAAGCAGGTGAGTGTTATGATTTTTATAATAGAAAATTTTCTTGTAAATAATATTTTCTTTATTTGATGATAGTTCTCTACAGAATGGTTTTTTACGTCTGATTAAGAACTATAAGAATTAAAAAAAAGAAACAATATGAAAGTTTTAATTTCAATATGAGGAATTTTTAAAATCGTTTTTTTATCCTAAGAATTCTTTTTTTTACGATTTTTGGTTTATACTTTTTTGATAAAAATTGTTGTCAAAATACTTTTTTTGAAAAATTAGATGGTATAACATTATGTGTTTATGTATACTTCTTGTATATTCCAATGTTTGAAGTAANACTAATTGAAATCAAAATATTTGTATCGTTTATCAGAAAGCATTTAAAAATTATTGTCTTTCACCATCGTTTTCTAAAAAAAATTTATTACTTTTCTTGCCGTTAAATAAAATAATTTTCATAACATACTAATAAACCAAGTATGTGAAAGAAATTCTCGTTGTGTGGCCTAAAATTTGTCCAAAAATTATCTTTTCCTTGTAAAACTACCAAAAAAAAGTATTAAATAAAACAAATATTCGCTATCGCGACGCTTGAGTACTCCCTCTAGTGGGAGCCTGAAAATATCGGGAATTAGTTCTATCATAACCATTGGCAAAGACGGACGCTATTTTCTTAGCAGCAAATAAGAAGCAAAATTTCCCTAAGAAAAAAGCCGAAGAACTTGAAAAAACTCTCCAGAGTTCGCCAAATATTTGAAGAACAATTTCTCAATAATTTTTTCCTTTCAATAACCAACAACATAACTTCCGATTTCATGATCACTTCTTGTTACAGATGTTTGTATTACGGTAAAATAATTTTTTCTGTCTTCAATTCATTACGAATTAAGGTGAAGTCAACCTTGCTTTGGTCATTCCAATGAATAAATGTGAATTCAGAATGTACAGAACTGTAATAGTTATAGAATATTCTACTTCCTTATAGAATAGTATATATTTCTGTACCTATATAATTCGGAAAACAACAATAAAGAATCATCGGAATTACTTGAAACAGTATCATTTGGGTTGATTATTAATAACTTTTATCGCTTTCTTGGTAAGTATTTTTTAGTTTTGAAAGAATAATTTTAATTAGAATTCAGCTATTCTGTTTCTCAAGTTACATATTAAAATTCATTTCGAGACTATACAATTATGAAATTTTGCTGTGTGGTATGTTATCTAAAAGTAATGAAGGGATTATCTATGTATATATTATTTAAATATAAAATTTTCAAGCTAAGAACATTTCATTTGGAATTCTGCGGATTTATAAAGCAGGTGAGTGTTATGATTTTTATAATAAAAAATTTTCTTGTAAATAATTTTTTTACTTATTTGAGGATAGTTCTCTACAGAATGGTTTTTTACGTCTGATTAAGAACTATAAGAATTAAAAAAGGAAACAATATGAAAGTTTTAATTTCAATATGAGGAATTTTTAAAATCGTTTTTTTATCCTAAGAATTCTTTATTTTACGTTTTTTAGTTTATACTTTTTTGATAAAAATTGTTGTCAAAATACTTTTTTTGAAAAATTAGATGGTATTACATTATGTGTTTATGTATACTTCTTGCATATTCTAATGTCTGAAGTAATATGATTCAGAAAAGTATGGAATGAAAATTCGTATTAATGGAATAAAAGTATGGGATAAAATTAGTACTTGCGTATTAACGCCACCGCCGCTACAGATTTGGCGGTTTTTAAGTGCCACCAATCTACACTTAAAATTTTTGCGACAAATCATAAAATAAAACACTTTATTTAAAATCAAAGTAGTCAATCGGATTGCGGTGGAAAATGAGCCGATATAGAGCTTAACATAAATTCAAAACAATCTCTATTTTCTTTCACCTGATGCGGTCGCCATATGAACTCTAATAAGTAAGATTCCAAATGAAAGAACATTTCCAAAACGTACTTTTACCAAGATAAAGTTTCATGTCATGGGAAATGGTACATTTTCATTTCTTTTTTTCTTTTTTTTTTAGTAAAATATTTCGTTTCTGAAAAATTTAAATTGAATCTTGTTCTGTTTTTGGCAAATCCCAAAGACACATCTTTGCAGCACTAAAATTTTTTTTATAAAATCACCATTGACGTACTTTACATGTCTGCAGAAACGTTCATAATTCGTTTGACAGGAATAAAGAAAGATTGTTCCGATTTTTAAGTGCCTTACATTGAGTTGCAGCAGACATTTTATTAAAGTGCATTTGCGAATTTTTTACCAGGTCAAGTGGTTAAAAATGCATCCTAGCGTAAATCTGATTATTAGGTCAAAAATTATTTGTTGTGTCAATTATCATTATTCCAACATTTCATTTTTTGAACTATGTATTTAACGAAAATTATAAATTATTATTTTTTACCAGGTCAAGTGGTTAAAAATGCATCCTAGCGAAAATCTGATTATTAGGTCAAAAATTATTTGTAGTACCAATTATTATTATTTCAACATTTCATTTTTTGAACTATCTATTTAACGAAAATTAATAAATTATTTTCAATATAAACTTCACTTCAAAATTATGGAATACCTTGAAAAACGCTGAAATAGAAAAGAAAAAGAAAATTCAAATGGTATGAAAAATGAGAGGAAACTTTTTATAACTTTTCAATAATGCAAAAGCTACCATTTATCTCTTCCTGTGTAGGAATCTATATATATATATTTCTCTTACACGGCGACAAAAAAAAAGCCTCATTACAACTCCACGAATGGCAACGCTAGAAAATCCACAAATGATTGCCGCTAAAAATGTCACATGCCAAATCTAGCTCAGGTGGCTCAACATATAGCGCTTTTAAAAACGGAAACTAAATAACCAGGGAGAGCATAAGATAGGCAGAAGTGAGTAGCCTTTGTCGATAGATCTCTATTTTAGTATTTTGTCGAAAGCGTTTTTTTTCACGAATTTATATATTACGAATTTATTTCACGATTTTTGATTTATATCACGAATTTATTTGTTTAACTAGAATTTATTTGTTTATGCAGATTTTTCCATTGTAATTCACTTATTTCAATTTTTAATAGACTTAATTATAGCCAAAATTTTAGCCTTTTTAAAGAGATAACAGTTTTAGAAATTTTAACTTAAGATTTTATACTATAGCACATTTCTAATACGTTTAACGAATTACATGTCATT
The DNA here is from genome assembly GCF_043381705.1 of Parasteatoda tepidariorum. NCBI lineage: Eukaryota > Metazoa > Arthropoda > Arachnida > Araneae > Theridiidae > Parasteatoda > Parasteatoda tepidariorum. Next base: position 17,551,961 of record NC_092208.1, read on the forward strand.
TATTTGAATTCNGCGAGCTTGGTTTGCGAAGCGAACCATATAAGATTGCGTAGCAATTTTCGGGGGTTGGCGAGCGTTAGCGAGCAGGGGGCGCAGCCCACTAGTATATATTAAAGTGCTTTTGAAACTAAAGCAACGAGTTGGTATCTGTGAAATAAGTTCAAACAATTTACTTCATTAAATTTTATTAACATTACGATGTTTCATATTATTAGATATTTAGAACGAATGTTTATCGAAAATGGGGCCGGAAAAGTATACACGTTATGACAAATTAATATTTAAGCAATAAAAAAACAGAAAACATCAAAACCTGTTTGATTTCGGGGGGAAACAGTGTTTAGTTGAAAGGCAATTATTTGAAGAACCTTAAAATGTTATCAGACAATCAAATTGATTTTAATATTTTTAATCTCGTCTTCCTAATCAACGATTTCAATTATTTCGATATCAATTTTATTTCTTTCAAACTTTTTTAATTTGTGATATTTAATATGTGTACTTTTTTTACTTTATTTTTGACAAGAGTTTTAAATATCTACATTAAGAGCACTGATTACAGACAGTCGTGTATACGTTTACCTATTTCTATTGTAATAATGCATTTTTATTGTTTTTAGACCATATTTTAAAACATAAAATGTTAGAAAAAAAATAAAAACGATGTGCACAGTGCTTGCAGTCAAAACTCCAAAAGATAAAACAGAAGGAAATGCAGAGAAGAAATCTTTTTTCCATATAGACAAAGAAATGCTTAGGTTCAAAATCCATTTCTTCTTATTTATCGGAGGTAAGTGGAAAGATAGTGATTTTGTTTTTTATTCATTACTCTTTTTTAAATATTAATTATATAGTAATTTAAAAAAGTAACAAGAATTGTTCCATTGAAAAAAATAAAGTTTAAAATGAACTGATGACTCTAGATTTATTTGTCCGATTTCCGAGTAATTGGACTTTATGGTTCGAAAGTAAAACCTTAAATATGATGATTCAGTAATGCAGATGATTTTTTACGTAACGAAATATGATACAGAAATATACTTTCGTTACAAACCTTTTCTTCCTCATACAATCGGATTTCTGACCCTCGATGTATGAAGGATAACCACAATCTGGAAAATAGAGTTCCAATAGTTCAGACAGGAGATTTGTTGAGAGTTTTGAACCCTTATTGTTAATTTCAGTTTGGAATGTATGGGGATACATCGATATTTTTTGAAAATCATGATAACGATATTTTAAACATTCTCACAAATTATCATGAATAAATATCAAGCAAAAGATTATGATTTTCAATGGCATAATTTTTAGCATTACAGACAAAGATAAATAATAGTTACGGCTTTGTTATATGTATTATCGATCATCTATTAAAATACCATGAATTGCGACAGTTAAAAAAATTCAATTTAAAGTGCTAATAAATTTAGATTGCTGATTAATTAAATTGGGATAATTGGACCAATTGTAAAAATAAAGTTTATCATTAACTCGGAAAAATATCGCAATATTTCTTAACGTTATATGCGATATTGCAGTATGTACGGTGAAGTGCGTAACTCAGTCTGAATTTTAGTTGCTTTCATATTTATTAATGATTGTTGCTAGAAAATAAAGTTTTTTCAAAAGAAGAACTGCCAAAAAATTGGTTTAAGTAGTTTCATATTGGTTTTTATATTATTCATATAAATGTAGCTCACTGCAAGAACAAACAGTAATAGTATTTGGTACATTCTAAAAAATATGGTATATTCTAAATGGTATATTATCTAAATGGTAAATCTATATGGTATATTCTAAATGGTATAATATGGTATATTCTAAAAAATGGTTTCAATCTGAGATCAAAGACAAATTTTTTTTTGGAATAGATATAAAATCATCCTTCCTGAGCCCATGCTATATAAAAATAAGGCGAACTTACACATTTTAAATTAATTAAGAATGCTAAAAATTCATAATTTCCGGACATTTTAAAAATTCCGTAATTAAATATTCTTGTAAGGCGTCCAAAGATAATGATGTGTACTAATATTTTACTTCTTACCCAAATAAATTCTAATAATAAAATAGTTTTGCTACCAGTGTTCAAACAAAAGGGAAAAAAAATATTAAAATGTGTTACGAGTTTTCTCACCTTCCGGAAAGGATATTTTACTCATTGGCAAAATGGCTCTCGGTTTGGATGTTTGGATTTCATGGCGTCCGCACTTTTCAACTACAATTATCAAGAGTAATAGTAAACAATGTGCATGCATTGCTATGGTGACCGCTGCTGTTTGATAATTTTTTTTAGAATTCTTTTTTTTTTTCACTTATAATTTTGTTATGCATTAAGTTGGTGAGTTTATTTCTGAAATATGGGACCAGAGAGATCCATTAAATACTTCTTGAGTTGTGAATAAAAGAGAATTTCATCATTTGAACGATATTTTTGTTTTTATTGTTTTATTTAAGAATCAGAAATTCTAATCTACAGTTCAAACTGTATCGTTTTCAATACTAATTCAGGTGAATATCACAAATAAAGAGGCTCCAAACTGATTGACATTGTTACAAAAGTTGGAGTTGAAGCAAGAAAAAAAAAACTATGCCAAGACCTAAACTTACCGAGTCTGAAAAAGCCAAAGAACATAGACGGGAATACCTTAAGCGTTACACACAAGCAGAAAAAGGAAAGGATTCCGTTCGAAAACGCAAGCATGAAGCCTGTCCTTCACAAAAGTACTAAAGTGGTTGAGAGAATTGAACCCTACCGAAGAGTGAATGGTGACTCTCCGAACCCCTTTCATGCAAATACGAGAGCTGGGTGTTGATCATCAGTTAGGGATAACAGAATTTTTGACTCTCATGTTCAACCCTGCTGCATTTTGCAAGAGATTCTTAATTTCAGACTTCATTTTCCGCCCTCTGTTGTAGAATCAAAAAATCTCTCGAATTTTTGCTGATTACGGGGACCAACTAAACATTGTAAATTTTTTTGCTCTATTAGAGATAGAAAATTTCATTTCTCTTGTTAATTTCATCGTTTGTGACGCGCCATCGTCTTATTCACTGCAAATAAAACCGGATAAAACCATCAATTGTCAAAAACTTGCCAACCCTGTCTAATTACGATATTTTTCTAAGTGCTTAAAAATATTTTTGAGTCCTTGAAAAGCTCTTAAAGGGTACTTATTTTTTGTTGAAAGATTTGTCTACGCACCCTGTATAAAAAGTTCCATTTTCAATGTACCCAATAACTTGCAAAAGACCGCAGACTGTCTTCCACGCAATATACGAGTAAATGATTCATTCACTATTCATGTAAAATTGAAAAAAAGCCTTGCTTTCAAATCTTATTTCATATATGAACTTGTGAGTCCGAATTGGAAGTATGTTGCAGCTTACAATCTCCATCAAGCACCATTGTACCAATCCGAAAATGTTAATATTGATCTCGATTGGCAGTTCAATATCTATTCAGTCATCAAAAGAGTTTGCACAGAATGTGTCTGAGGTGCATTTAAATATGTCTGCGAAATTGTCTACCGATCAGTTCACAAATAACAGTTAAAGATGTCCAAAGATGAAAACACAATAAAGTTTCTTTTCCAAAAAAAAAATTAGACAACAGCCATTTTGCCAAAGGGAATTTCCTTCATTTTGTAGATAAAACAGAAGGANTACACACAAGCAGAAAAAGGAAAGGATTCCGTTCGAAAACGCAAGCATGAAGCCTGTCCTTCACAAAAGTACTAAAGTGGTTGAGAGAATTGAATCCTACCGAAGAGTGAATGGTGACTCTCCGAACCCCTTTCATGCAAATACGAGAGCTGGGTGTTGATCATCAGTTAGGGATAACAGGATTTCTGACTCTCATGTTCAACCCTGCTGCATTTTGCAAGAGATTCTTAATTTCAGACTTCATTTTCCGCCCTCTGTTATAGAATCGAAAAATCTGCGAATTTTTTCTGATTACGGGGACCAACTAAACATTGTCAATTTTTTTGCTCTATTAGTGATAGAAAATTTCATTTCTCTTGTTAATTTCTTCGTTTGTGACGTGCCATCGTCTTAGTCACTGCAAATGAAATCGGATAAAACCATCAATTGTCAAAACCTTGCCAACCCTGTCTAAATATGATATTTTTCGAAGTGCTTAAAAATATTTTTGAGTGCTTGAAAAGGGCTTAAAGGGTGCTTATTTTTTGTTGAAAGATTTATCTATGCACCCTGGATAAAAAGTTCCATTTTCAACGTACCCAATAACTTGCACAAGACCGTAGACTATCTTCCACGCAATATAAATGATTCATTCACTATTCATGTAAAATTGAAAAAAAGCCTAGCTTTCAAATCTTATTTCATATATGAACTTGTATGTCCAAATTGGAAGTATGATACAGCTTACGATCTCCATCAAGCACCATTGTACCAATCCGAAAATGTTCATATTTATCTTGATTGGTAGTTCAATATCTATTCAGTCATCAAAAGAGTTTACACAGAATGTGTCTGAGCTGCATTTAAATATGTCTGCCAAATTGTCTACCGATCAGTTCAGGATTAACAGTTAAAGATGTCCAAGATGAAAACACAATAAAGTTTCGTTTCCAAAAAAAAATTTCGACAGCAGCCATTTTGCCAAAGGGAATTTCCTTCATTTTGTAGTGAATCGTATTTTAAATTTTCTACTTTTCGATTGTTGTAGCTATTTCAAATTTCTAATTAAAATAAAAACTAACTGATGGGTTGCTTTTAGATGACCCACATTTAAATTGTTCACAGCATTCTTATTTATAATTTTTTTTTATTTTTAGGTACAGCCTCAGTAAACCCATTCATCCCAGTTGTTGCAAAGAACAGACTCGGTCTTTCTGCAACTTCTCTAGCTGCTGTCTTGGCTGCTAAGCAATTAATTACAATTGCTTCAAAGCCAATAATTGGTTACATTGCCGATTACTTCAACAGGCTCAAACTGATGATTAATACACTGCTCATTTTGCAAATAGTTTTCCTGTTTTTAATTCTCGCCGTTCCTCCCATCAAAAAACCCTCCAACTCATCACAAGAATTAACATTATACGATCAAATAGAAAACTCCAAGAAATTGTCCGAATCAGTGATTCTCTCCACCCGGTATCACCCTAACAGCAAAACTTCATCCGTTGAAATTACTTCTCCAAACTCTCCAGAGAAAGATGGAGACTTGTGGAATGAAGATAACAGCCCATTCTCAGAAATTATAAGTGTACAACAAATTAATTACACTGCAATGATCTGCTTTCAGAAAAAACTTGACGCAGAAATAAGCAATTTCTACCTTGAATCTGAATTAAATTGCAGCTGTTTAGTTTATTCTTTTAGTGCAGACAACTTAAATGAACATTTTCAACAGTATAACAAAAAGTTGTATTTTCGTTTACAATCATTAGATTCTAACTATTCTGATTATCAGACAAACAAGACTTTTCCTTGCACAATTATGCTGACAAAAGATAACGATAATTCTACAATTTCAACAATAAATGATTTTCACACTTTCGAATTTTGGATATTTGCTGCTTTTTACATTCTTGCTGGTATATGTACCAGTTCAGTTTTTACACTTTCTGATACAGCTTGCTGTGAGAGTGTGCAGAAGTTGGGGGGAGAATTCGGGAGACAAAGATTGTTTGGCGCAGTTGGATGGGGGGCATTGGCAGCTATAAGCGGATACTTATGTGACCTAACTGGTAACTTTTACGCATCTTGGACGTTTATGGCAGTACTGCAAATACTGGCTTTGTGGAATGTTTCACAATTATATCTTACTAAACCACATTTTTCTCAGAATCTTCTAAAAGACGTTGGTAGAGTACTAAAGTCGGTAGAATTCGTTGCATTTGAATTTGGAGTCTTGTTCAATGGAATAAGTGCAGGTTTACTGTGGTCTTACTTAATATGGTTTGTTTCAAGCTTAGGAGCCAGTAAATTCCTCTGTGGATTGACACAGTACGTTGAATGCTTTCTTGGTGAGATACCTTTCATGTTTTTTTCAGGATGGTTCATAAAGAAATTGGGACATTTTAATCTCCTTTCTCTTTCCCTCATATCGTATGCTTTGCGCTTTTTATGGTACAGTTATCTGCAAAATCCATGGCTTGTTCTTCCTGCTGAAATTACGCATGGTTTTACTTATGGAACTCTTTTTCCTGCAATTGCCTCGTATGGAAAAATGAAAGCAAAACCTGGAACAGAAGCAACAACACAATCAATTCTGTTTACGACACATGGAGGCTTAGGTAAGTTTTAAATTATCGATAACCTGATAATTACTACTTATTAAAAAATTTTTTAATATAATCCGTTGTTTTTTATATTACATGCATGACCAAAATCATTGGTGAGCTTTTTTAAGCGGCTTTTTTAAAACATCCGTTTATATTGATCAGTTATAGCCATTAAAGTATGAAATATAGCAGATAAATCTGTTATCCCTTCTCCCAATTTTAGAGATATTAAATAAAAATCCATAAACATTAAATTAATTCTAATAGTAAGAAAAACAATTAAAATGCCATGAAATTAAAATAAAGAAAGTTTTTTATGTAATCGTACTTACAAAAACAATATGAGAAATAAATTACCACTTAAGGGTTTAATTTCACGGGGAAAAGGAATCCAAATTAAACGTTTCAGAGTTATAAATTAAATTATTGATAAATTTATGAGTTATTCAAAAGTCTCGTGAAGGACTTGAAACCCTTGAACATGGTTTTCTTGCACTTTACACGATATTTAAAAATTTCTGCATTTGAATATCATCTTTACTCCGTCACAAGAAAATTTGAAAGGCAAACAATCTGGTAGCTAAAATTGCTAGTTTTAAATTGAGTAACTATTTTAAAATATGAAATTGCATTTTGTTACGAATGCGTAAAATCTGAATTTAATTGTTATATTTTCAGGTTTTACATCTGATCATTGGATTTATTTATTGATTATAAGAATTAGAGAAGACATTGCACCGTGTGTAATTACTAAAAATATTTGCACATCCAACGGAAAGATTCTGTATTTAGTACATAAAATTCAGTATATTTGCAACAAAAATATCGTATACTATCTTGGGGATCATTTCAGATTTATTTTACTTGATTTTCAGATTTATATTTCAGATTCTGTTTTACTTAATTTTCAATTTGATGAATAATTTTTTTTCAATCAAATTTATCAGAAAATAAGACCCTATAGTACAAGTAATTGAGAACTATAAGTACTAAAATGCCATTCCCTATAAGATATATAATTTCTTCTAATTAACTTCTTAAAATAGTTTAAAATAATTAACTTCTTTTCGATGGGCTTTACCAGATAACAAAAGTTTGAACTCTTAGAACTGGTTCAAGATAAGTGCAGCAAATGCTGAGTACTAGTTAGCATAATTGTAACTCCTTATGATTTTTGATCCATACAAGATTTGATATTTTTTATATTTGTAGTAAGTTCATTAATTTTTAAAAATAATTCAATTAAATATATTTCGGAGTTGCTTTTATGCTTCTTGATCCCGACCGCTTGAAAATTTTATTAAATATAATCATATTTGTTAATTACATGATTCTTCAACCGACTTTTAAATCTAGAAGACGAAAGGACTTACTATATAGACTGTATGGACAGCCACAGATAGTGCAGGTCATCCGAAGCAATAGATTAAGATGGCTTGGCCACATCTGGAGAGGTCCAGAAAACAATGCAGTACGAATCGCCACCTTTAAAAATCCTTCTGGATCTCGGGCCAGAGGAAGACATCCAACTAGATGGCTGGATGGCACTACTAAAGATCTCAAAGTAATAAAGATTAACAACTGGAAAAAAGTCGCCATGGATAAGAGGCTATGCGTGGTTGAGGCAGCCAAGGCCTGTCGTGCTGAAGAAGAAGAAGACGAAAGATCAAAATGATTGTTTTACAAGATGTTACAATGGAATGGTTCAAAATACAATATATGGTAGACCAAGATACAAAACCATATTGTACCTTTAACCTATTTCTTCAACCTTCTATCTCAAATGATTCTATTTAAAATCTTAATTATCTGGTGATACTATCCACCTTTATTGTTTCTATGCGACTGAAACCGGTTTGCACTTGCTTATGTTCATGTATCAATTGATTAACATTGTAATACAATACGTTAAAAATAAATACAAATAGGAAGTATAAGAAAATATCCTTAATAGAAACTCATTACATGCATGTTTAAATAGTATAAAAGTATTGCATATAAACTCGCGCGAAACACGTAATTATTTAAACACTACAGTGCGACTAATTATTTGGTCTAATTATTATACTATACTAATATAATACCTTATATAGTAAATTTTCTATATTTATATAATATATAATCTAATTTATCCAATCGTCGAATTTATGTTATATATCGCCTAATTTGACCACTTCATACACGAACTTAAACAAGTGCAAACCGGTTTCAGTGGCGTAAAAACAATAAAGCTGTATAGTATCACCTGATAATTAAGATTTTACATAGAATCTTAGAGTGCGGCTAATAAATTGGCCAGGTAAATTGGCGTACATAACTTAAGGTTCATACTATATTGCAACCGAGAGTGAATCAAAATTAAAATTTTTGCGTCATTTTCTGAAATATTTATTAAATTAGAAAATTTGACTTTAAGAAAAACTGTATATATTTCAGGTGCAGGTCTTGGATGCATTTTGGCAGGCATTTGCTTTGATAAAATAGGACCTCATCAAACTTTCTTCTACTTCAGCATAATGTGTTCTTGCGCTTCCGTCCTTAATATTGTGCACACCTTCTTATTCAAGTGTCACAACACTGATAAACTTAGTTTGTCATCAGGTTCAATTGCTAAGTGATTTATATCAGTGTCTCTGCTTAGCAAGCGTCTGACGTGTGGTTTAACATTTTGATCAATGAATAAAACAATAATCTTCAAAACTTGAATTGCTCTATTTTTAAAATATAATTTTTGCTTAGTTATGAGGGTCAAATTTTAAATGCTACTCTTCTTATTATTTTACATATGTTGAAACCAAATATCGAGAGAACAAGTAGCTTAAAAAAAAAACCTTTTTTCACTTAACATACTTTAAATAATTATGCAATAAAGAAAACAATTTATGCCTTAAAACCTACATCAAGAAAAACCAAACAGTTTATATTTTTTCATTTCTTAAAAATGACATTTTTAAGTAGTGTTTAAGAGCTATTTTTAAATACTAAATTTTTATAATTTAAGATGTAAACATATGTTTTCAAAAAACCTTTTATGACATAAATATGCTTTAAATATTTATGCAATGAAAATTACTGTTATGTTATAAAACTTAATATGCAAAGAAATAAATTGTAGGAATTCCCTAGCTGCTGAGTTTCTTTGCTGAAAATATCTTCATTATAGGAAAAAGAAATTTAAACATTTCAATAATTACTTATGCTATCGTTCACTTATACAATAAGACAAAGTGAGATGAAACGTTATATGATAAATTAATGTTAGGACGATATCCTCAGTATATTTTTCTTGATTTATTGATTTAAAGTTTGATCCATTTTTTCGACATTAAAAACCTTACCCTGGTAGGTCATACACATGACTACAGGTCGGAAGATACGTGCTCGCAAGCGCTGTAGCGAAGTGCAAGAGAACAAGATGAGGAAGCGAAAAGCGTATTTTGAGCGTAAAAATAAATTTGAATAGTTCAGCGTCAGAACACCAGTCTTCTATAAACCAAAAGAAAACGTATTTTTTTAATGAACTAACTGTATCTTATAACTTACAACGTGAAGCTTTATAATGTTTAGGGGAAATTCTTTCATAAAGTTCACTGTTTAATAATTTTTCCTTTAAATTCACCAACATTGCTAGGCAAATAAGATACATTAGGTAAAATTCCTTGAATCCAATCGTCATTAGCTCTTCCTTATGCTTTCTAAAGTCTTATTTGAGAAGAAATTTTCCCTAGATTATCATAAAGTGTTTCTTTGTTAGTACATTAAAAAGGAAATATATTACCTAATTGAAAACTTTATTCGTTTTCGAAATTTATGAATAAGAAATAACTGTCGGCATGTTTCAAGCGTTCAAAAATAGGTGCCCATTTTCTACAAAACAGGAAAAACTAAATTGCGTAGCATATTTGGATTTAAATAACATCAAAATATGTAAGCCTAGGTACAGGCCTTAGTCACTATCATTTGTCGGTTCAGGACAATGCATTCATAAGAGTCTCGGTTGTTCAGAGAATAGAACGTTTGCCTCGAGGTGATCTAAGGTACGAATTTCAGATGTGTCTGGTTGTCACGAATTCCGCTTCCTGATCTGACTGCCACAGTGCTGACGTAAAGTATGCTGAGTGGTTGCCCCAAGTGGTTTTGGGTTACAATAACCGTGGTAAGTTTTCGTGCTTTTTCTCTCCATGCAATGCAATTGCGAGTTGGTTCCATTCATAAAAGTCCTCCACTCTGGCTAGTTTGTTCCAATATATGATCTAAGAGCTTCTTTTTCTTCAGGGATTTATTTAAAACTGCGGAGTTGATAATCGTAAACTCAGAATTGGGTCGGATGTTCATAAAATGAAACGAAATACGCACATATACTTGTGTATGAATATATAACTAGGAGGCTTCGCCCCCTGCTAGCTGGCNTAATAGAGCTTTAAATGCATGCTTAAAAAAGTAAACATATCTCAAAAAGCGTCTCTATGAAAGTGGACATAAACATTTATTAAAATGGAATGAGAATTTATTAAATGAGCTTAGGATTTGATTCCAGTTTTTAAACTACTGTTATGAGTATTTAATATTAAAAAATCAGTTCATATATCCATATAAGTTCATATTACATAATTGACTTATTCATTAACTTGTACAAAATGTTAATTTAATGCTATTAGTCAGCAGTTTTTAAAGGATAGGTCTTAGTTATTTTAGATATTTTCGACCAGCAAGGTTATCCTAAAACCCGAGATTCAAAGCAACTATTCTTAATGCATTTAAAAATTGACATGAATTTTCAAATTGATTTGGTACGCTCTTTGTAGTTTTAAGTAATTCAGGTGTTGAAAATTAAGGTTCATCCCTCAACCTTTTAAGGCTTGTTTTGTGACATGCCTAGTTTTTTTTCTTCATTTTTTTAAAACTCGAATTTTAAATTATGATTGTTTTCTCAAACACACACACAAACTACGACTACTTTCTGAGACACGCATTTTAAGCTATATTATTTATAAAAATTTACTGCCGAACTGCTTTAGAACTTTTTCAACAACTAGTAACTATTTGCTAGACCCTATTTCAGAAAAATTATGTTGTAATTCTATTGGAATCAATTATTTTTCCCATGATTTGCTTCCTCCTATGACCTTTTAATGTTAAATTTCTTATCATTTAAAATTTAATTGTAAATCATAAGATAAACAACTTCGTTCCTGAATTCAAATTCAATCGAATTATATAATGTTTATCGTAAGAGGCTTAGCTTTCAAGTCACGACTGAATAAATAACTTTGTTTAATCCTTCCCTTATATGCTCTAGTGCGACGTAAAGTAACAACAATAACAACAACAACCTTCCTTTATAGTTTCATTTTTTAATAGGTTTACAAACCTATGTTAATATTGAGTAAGAAAATCTTGACTTTTGGTAGTTCGTATCATTTAATAGCTCGTGTCCTTTAATAACGTGAGTCATTTGATATTTTTCATTACTATAACAACTGGGTATCGACAAGCTACGTCACGCGCGGTTGTCAAATCTAATTGGCTGCCAAATTATGGCATTAGCATTAGTTAGTGCAATGATTCGGTAACTAATCAGGTTCGACACCCACGTGAGACGTCGCTTGCAGGTACTTTACTGAATTTGATCTGAAAATTAATTCAGCTTGATTATAAACCAAGTCTAATTGCTGTAACGCTAACATGTCGATTTTTTTAATACACAACCAGCTGATTGTAGCGGTCTTGCAGATACCTAATTGCTCAACGTATACGAAATAACTTTATAGATTTTTTGATATGCGTCTTTAAATAGCTAAATTTAAGCGCGTTAAGTTTTATGATTTTATACTTTTAATTTTTTTAAATACAGATTTTTTCTAGTGGTAACCATTTTTATAAATGAGTCTTGATGTAGTGAGTGATTAAATAGAAGTTTTGAACAAAGAATGATAAAAAGTGAATCAGCTAATTAGAAAAGAATCAGCTAATTAGAAAAATTAAACATTGAATGGAAATAATTAATTTTTTAAGGGACAAAAAAAGAGAACATCTTATATATAAATCTGACCAACCATTGTCGACGTTAAATCAAGTGACAACGGTATTAAACAAATCCTTATTATGAAATTATTATTTTATAATTGATGAAAGAAATGAAAATTGTAAAAAAAAAAATGGTTACTAAGAAGGCTTTTGGAAGAAAAGAAAAAGAATTTTTTTTTTTTTTTTTTTTTTTTTTTTGTCAGCATTTTTTATNTTTTTTTTTTTTTTTTTTTTTTGCTATCTGCTTTTGTATTTAAAAATACGAAATAAATAAATCGGAGAAAATATATAAGTTAAAATTTTGCCCTTCTTATTTAATCCATTTCTGTCAAACATGTGAGTCTTGTTAGACAAAAAAACTAGTTTTTGATTATTTTAATGTCAATTTTGAACCCCAAGTGTCTATTTTTGTAAATATTCTAAAACTAAAAACAAAAGAGGGCGGAAAAACATTACGGAACATTCTGTTTCAATGTATGATCATTATTATCAACTTCCTATTCAAATGTCATAATAACATCTCTGTATTGTTTGAGGTTCTTTCAAGGTAAGTTTGAATAATAATATTTTAATTCTGAAAATTACTTAACATTTTTGAATATTCTGAATTTTAAAGAAAGGTCAAATAAGAAAGCGTGCGGAGTTTTCATGGAAGACATTGCAATGAAAACTACAAAAGAAATTGAGCGAATTCCAAGGTTCTTTTTTTCACATACATAAAGAAATGCTAAGGTTTAAAGCACATTATTTCCTATTTCAAGGCTGAAAATTCGATTCGATTGACAAACACAATAGTAAAAAGCTTAAAAAAGTTGCCAAAACAGGGAATGAGCAAATAAAATTTACATTTACATTTAATTACAGAAATTTTTTCTTAAAAACCTCTACTCGTATAAGAAAATCATAGCTGAAGTATTTTTTTCATTTATTTGCTTTATTAGATGTTGGAGTTGTGATGGCTCAGTGGTTTAGGGACTGAACTGTCACTGGAAAAAACTGGGGTTCGATCCCCAGTAGCTGCTTGAAGACACACAGCTTCAAATCGATGGGTATTAGTTTGTCCGGGAAGTAAAAGCGGATCGAAATTGTGAAGCCTTAACCTCTATGACATTCTTGACCCACAACGAGTTGTTTGCGGGAATGCTTTACATTTTAGGCGTGTGTAATAGTTATGAGTTGAAGGTTTACTATAGGGGCAGACATATCTAGCGAAAGGTTAAAAGGTTTTCGTATTTACGTATCCCCAATTGCAGGTTAGTTTTCTTTCAAATAAAGGGAATGCCTTCGCACTGGTTATTAACGAGAAATTTGATCCCTTAGTACAGCGGTTCCCAAATGATGTTCCACTGAATTCTAGAGTTCCATTGGAAAATTTCAATGGATTCCGAGAGTTTTGACTATTTTTTTAACCAGTAAACATTTTAATTATATTAGGATATTTACCCATTATTCTTTTTAATATTCTGGTATGCTTTATGAAGTTAAAATAAAACCTCTTATTAGTTAATACGTTCACAATTGTTCTTATATGCTTTATTTATAAAGTTAGGATTGTGTCAAAAGAGAGGTGATTCCGCAGTCACGAAAAATGGGAACCTCGACTTTAGTAGTCTAAACCAGTTTTCCCCAACCCCCGGTCCGCGAACCGGTGCCGGTCCGTGGATCAAATGGCACCGGGTCGCCCATTTCATTAAAACTAAATTTAGATTCCTAGGTTTATACCCCAAATTAAAAATATCTGTGTTCCATTAAAATTTTATTTATTTAGGAAAAAGGGGGCCCTAAAGGTAGTGACATAAATTTTTTAATGTTTGTAATGTATCATTGTATCCGCCAGATCGAACCGTCTGATTGCAAAGAAACAAGCTCAGGGTTCTCGTTGATTTAACGTTCCAGTGAGTTAAAATGTTAAATCTCTTTATATTTATTTCTTGGTGAAACTGTATTTTATTTTGAAGACATGTTTAAATACAATTAAATTAAAATTATTGAATCAAAATATAAGCAAACAACGTCCCCCCCCCCCGCGTANCCCCCAGCGTAACCGCGGTAAAATTATCAAACGGTGACAGCTCCGCGGTGATAAAAAGGTTGGGGAATACTGGTCTAAACTATAGAGGTGAGGTAGTTAGAAGAGGAAGCAAGTTTGCTTTATTCCTTTCGAAAAAATAACATCGCAGTTGCCGAGTCAATGACTGAAGTCGCATGAGGAAATATCAATGAAGATAAATTAATAACTGCAGCAAAGTTCAAAGCATTATCGATCAGTTATTATAATACCCCGAATATTATCAATTACGATAGATACTGATTACAATAATATCACCAGTGTTAATGAATTTAGTTTGGATAATTTGACAATGGGATTTCGATAAGTGACGTAGTGTGCCTATATCTCGATACTGATTGGTTGTTGAAACGTGGCATGTGCATTAACAACTGCTCTTTCCATTCCATTAAATCAAGTCCGTCAAGTATCGATTTTCTTGAGCGACACATTCTACATTCTTTCACAATGCTTCTCTTACAAATATTTCAATTCCTTAAGTATATATATTTTTACTTAACACAAAAACAGGTAGAACGCAAACAAATTATGCATCGATGTTGCCATATACATGAAACAAAAATATATCACGGTTACAATAAAATATGTAAACACATAATAAATCTAAGTTAAGTAAAAGATGTAGACGAGAAGGATTTATATTTCAGAAATTTCGATGTGTGATATGGAACTGTATTTAACTAACTTCATATTAATTAGCATTTTAAATTATGTGGTGAAGCTTAGCTCAACTTTAACACGCCATTTTGCTTACAATGATCAGCTGGCACTGATGTCATAGGTCACATGCGTGGGTATCCATGATCTTCTTCTTGAAGTGCAAGTACCCAATTGTACTTGCACTTCAAGAAAAAGAAGATCATGGAACCGTAGAGCCGAATTTAAAAAAAGTCGTATTTTTAAAAATTGATTTCTCAGGAACTATTTGACCGATTCTGCTTAAATGTTGCGGTTTGCCATGCGAAACTACATTGTTTAAAATGATATAAAAAATCGTCTGCCTTACAATTCAATGTTTTTCGACTATTATTAAATAGAATAATAAAAAATAGCAAATATTTGCTAAAACTTATTTTTTGAATGGAATTATCTTTGAATAAACGAAATGTACGATTTAGTCTAAAAATTTCTCAATTCGCTTAAGAAATCCCCGAGATACGGCTATATATGCATAAAGTAAAATTAACATTAAGGGAAATCCAAATTTTAGAGCGCTCTCCGGACCAAAGTATTAGGACCATGTTTCCCAGTTTGAAGCTACCACCAATATTTGGAAAATAAAAATTTACGAGAAATATTTTTCCGACAACATTTTCACATAAAGTACGTTTCCATGTTTGATTTCGTAACTTTAAATATCGTTTGCACGAGTCTTCGAAGGTGAAGATCCGATCACTAGATCAGAAACTATTTAAGGTAGACCATTTTAGTTTCTTCACTAATTTTCTTTATGTGCTTCATTCATAAGCCTTTCAGTATAGGTTAAACTTGATTACACCAGTTACAGATACAGCGATGTAAATGAAATAAAAACTCATCTCAACATTATCTACTATTTCTCAAATCTGTGTAAAACGACACTGTAATCTGTAATTTACAACAATTACTCGACAGTTCAAGATGAATGAAAGTGAACTTAAGAATAAGAAAGCGTTTCACTAGAAAGAACTGGTGCAATCCCTAAATTCCAGTGGATATTTTTCTTACAAAAAATAAAGTTAATTTTTTTAATTGCATGCATTTATCTATTTATTTTTTAAAAATTACTGGTGAATTTTGAATAATAGTTTTTTTATAAATTGCATACAAACTCAATTCTGTCATTGAACGACAGTGATATAAAAAACACCTTATAATTTTAATGATAATAAATTTATTTATTTTCACAAAATGCATCCTAAAAAAATTGGTATATACAGTAATGGTAAAAAAATGATATATACAGTACTTCCGAGCAACGGTCCCTTGCGGAACTGTGTCTATGTGTCCGGTGTTAAGATAGTCGCAGTCACATCGCTTTGACAGGGTGTCTGAGACCGAAGTAGTCCTTTACCCTTTCATCATGTAATTAGGATCCTTGAGGTGGTAAGCCTTGTAGTCTAGAAATGAAAGTAAGAATTAGTAAGTGGACACATTACCCAAGTAGGGGTGTTCAGAGATGATTCAGATTATACATGCATACATACATAAATGGGATAAATATAGATAATACAAATTATACTTCCTGTTCGAAGTTCGTCAATATTACACATCACTACTATACATCATGTAACACTTGTTCAACAGTACAAAGCTAATCCATTGCCATTTCAAATCAAGTTGATTTGTGTGACGCTTTACGTATATTTATATTCTATTTCAATTATGTTAGGAAACGGTTGTTATTTAAAATTATAAGTGAATTGGTGGTTCAAAAATATATAAGAATCACAAACACTATGAAAAAAATCAGCCATATAATGAAACTAATTTTCACGCTCTGATTCATTTTTTTAATTTTCCTAATAACATTGATTGCATTCCTTCAATGTAAGTTATTCTCGTATACGACTATCACTCAGAATTCGATCATTCTTATTGAAACATTCAATATTCTAGTTGATATAATCTTAAGGAAAAAAAATGAAATCTCTCAACAAACACTGGTTAACACGCATCTTTCTCGCGAGTGCTGGTAATTTCTACGAACTGTTTAACTTGAATTACCGCTCAAAGTGCATGTCAGAACAAGATTTCTGTGATACCTGCAGACCATCCATGAAAGATGCAATCTATTTGCAGTAAGAGGTGGAATTGAATTCTCAAAAACAGGATTGATTCCTGTATAAATGCTTCAAAATTTCAATAGAACAAGATTCTTGTGATTCTTACTGGCCAACCTTAAAAAATGTAGCTTATCTGTAGTCGATGTAATTTAACTGTCAAATATATGATCAACAATTGCATTATAAGACAGGCCACACACTGTGGAAGCAAGAGGTAAGAAAAAAGGCATATAGGCGGCGAATTCCTATACTTTTGTTTTCGGATGGGCAGAGGTAATGTGCGCAGACTAATGCAAAAGTATGGGAATCAGCCTCTCGTACGTCTCTTACTTACTGCTTGCCTCCTCAGTGTGTCACCTGCATAAGAATGCCTGAACCCCAGAGCCTGATTTATCATAAACCTTGAAAGGCCAAGGCCTGGGGCCCCCACATTTTCTAAGGACCTCCTAAATGTTACAAATTTCTTTATTTGCTTTTCCTTCAGAATTGTCTATTAGAAATATCAGTGTACAAAAAATAAATCAGTATAAGCTCAAATTTACTAATATATCGTAATTTATTTATGTTTTAAATAACTTAAAACCATTTCATAATTCAACAACATGTAAATTTGATTTAAAGTAACCATCAGGGAGCCCGTCACAATTCTGTGTCTAGAACCCCTGCTTTTCTACATCAGGACTGGTTAAAAACTGTTAACAATGACTTGAATATGATGACAGATAGGGGAAAATATGTTTAATAAAAATCAGTTAAAATTATTGCGTACAAGAGACGAAAATTTGGTAAAAGTTGACTAAGATACACCCTAATGCAATAGTCATGCCAGCAACCAGTGGCTGTTGCTCAGAAATCGCTGTCCAGAGGTTT
Source organism: Parasteatoda tepidariorum (assembly GCF_043381705.1). Lineage (NCBI taxonomy): Eukaryota > Metazoa > Arthropoda > Arachnida > Araneae > Theridiidae > Parasteatoda > Parasteatoda tepidariorum. The sequence goes on from NC_092208.1 coordinate 17,569,945, forward strand.
CTTGTAATGTGAAACCTATGGAAATCTTTTGGTACCATAAACATATGGTCGTTATTCTGAGATTGCTGTTTTATAGAGGAGGTAGTTAAAAGAGGTTTTACTAAACCTCAAATGAGTGTTTAAGAAATATGGACATTGCTTGAAATGCGTAGTTGAGAAAAAAACATAAACATTGCAGTCTTTAAAGGAGGTTCTACTGTTGCTCAAAATGCGTGTTTAAGAAATGTAGTCATACCTTGAAATGCGTATTTAATTAAAATATATGCATAACGATCCTTTATTGAGGTTTTAGTGTTGCTCAAAATGCGTGTTTAAAAAACATAGACATACCTTGAAACGTTTATTTGAAAAGACATGGACATAACGGCCGTAAATAGCGTTTTACTACTCAAAACACTTATTTAAGGAATATGAACATAGCTTGAAATGCATATTATAAAAAATATGAAAATAGCTTAAAAAGCATCATAGTGGGCATAACTGTTAAAGAGAAAACAAACCTGGTAAATAGGAGACAACCCATGTAAAATTTCATTCACTAAAAACTATTTATTTAAGACTGGCCTGCGAGCAACATATTTAAAAATTCAAAAGGGGGAATTATATATATATTTTTTTAACCATTAATTTAAAAATTGCTTTTCTTGAAGGTTCCACACTTTCTATAATCTTTGCTAAAGACACGGTTTCCAGTAGACAGTCAAGAATCACTGTCAGTGTGCTGGGATCAAAATTGTGATGGCATGTCTTCAGATTATCCTCATGGATGATTCAGAGACTGCAGCCAATAGCCCATTGTGTAGATCTAGTACAGCTTAAATAAAGTACTGTTTCTCTTCCAGTTTTGAATATTTTCTTATTAAACTTACATAACCCTTATATTCTGCTGCTGATTAATAGATTGTATCAGTTCTACCGATAAGAAATGATTTGAAAGTCTTAAAAAGAAATTAATTCTATATAATTCTTAAATTTTTTTTTTAAAAAAGAGGCAAAATGTTACGAATTGGTATTTCACAGGAAAAAAACCGTTTGAGTTCAGCTTGGCCCTTTCAACACGTCAAATTTCAACTCTATAGTTCTCCTGAGGAAGATCTCGTCTGGTATTTTTTCTTTCAAGTTTAACAGTTTATAATTCTTAAACTAATCATCAAATATTCAACTTAGTTATTCTACTCTACCTTTAAGCATTTTCCTCCGTGATTTTAAGTTTTAAATTCTTAAAGTTTACGTCCAGCAAAATGTAATATTAAGTTGAATACTCGAAACAGCGGTGATGGAGCTTAAGATTTTTTTTCCTTATAGAGAGATAATTTACCACCATAGTTATCAACTAAAAATTCCGTATAACTTACATGCAGAGTGTTCAGCAATTATATTCTTTAATATACTTTTATTTGATACTTTTAGGGGAAAAAAAGGTCAGATAAGAAAACATACACAATAATCATGGAGGACGTTAATGTGAAAACACCAAAAGAAATTGAACGAAAATCAAGGTCATTTTTTCACATAGATAAGGAAATGCTGAGATTCAAAGCTCATTATTTCCTGTTCGAGGGCGGTAAGTTTGTTTTCTTTTTCAAACATTACACAATTGAAAATAAGAATCGGAAATAAGAAACAATTTTAAGAAGAGTTCAAAATAAGGACAAACAAATTTTAGATACATTGCTCTATGATCCCAGAATTCTTCTCGGGCATATAACGAAATCAAAACTGGAATACACTTATTTGCTTCATTAAATGTGTATTATAACTAGTACCAAGGGCGCCGGCAGCGGGGTGCAAGAGGGTGCACTTGCACCCCCCTGGCTTTTTTTTTTAACAATTAGAGATACAGAAAAACAAATTTGCTATAAATTTTTTTATTAAGCATATTTTTATTCAAAAAAACAAATAATTAAGTAATTATTGATACATAACAATTAAAAAATTGTTTAATCAAGCAAGAATTGTAATCGTCTTGTTTGCTGTTGAAATCTGTTTATAACTTTTTCAATGAATTCTGAGTCATCTTTGATTATTTTCATATGCACACTGAGCATGCCACAAACTTGACAGATACATAAAGCTATATTTTAAAATTTCATTTAATAAAATATAAATAATATCATATTTTCTATTAGTTACTTTGTTTAACAAAGGTGCACAGCACAAACTGACTTCTCACAACTGTGAAACTTCATCAACACAATAAATACCAATGTTAAGTGTGTGCAAACACATTAGTATACGAAACTACTGTTTGTAGTTATTTGTGTTTCAATGCCAGCGCAATCAATTTAGTTTCTCGTGGCAAAATTTGCAAGTACAAGAAATTCGTACTTTTTTTTAAAAATATCTTGTTAACAATGAAGAAATGCATCTTGAAAAAAAATTAACAGATGAAAGTATATGTAATAACAAAGCAAAATGTAATAGAAAAATATTTGAAAAAAATTTTTTTGTTGGGGGGGGGGAGTAGTTTGTTAGAGGGTTGCACCCCCTTTTATATCATTCTGCCGGCGCTCTTGACTAGTACTAACAAGTCAGTAGCAATCATATCCGTGGAATGTTTTTAAGAATTTTCTTTCTACGTAAAATGTTCACCAAGGAGGCGAGTATGTCTCGAAGCTTAATTTCTTAGTCTTCTAGGTTAAGTTCAAAGTTTTGTGCTTATAACTAAAGAGTTTAACACGAAAATCGGCTATTCAACGACAGTGATGAATTAAAATATAGTCTGTTGGTTACAACTAATTGTTATTAGGCTACCCCCTGCCAGCACTCCCAGAAATGTGTTCAAAGTTTACAGTGTTTTAAAATAGTCAGATATTTTCAAGTTTTATTTACATTTTCCTATGAGGCTTTGATGTATACAGACGAAAAAGTAACACACCAATTCTTAATTCAATTTCAATGGCTTATAGTTCTTCATTTCATAACATATGAAGTTGGTCAATTAAAATAATTTTTAAACTTGAGTGTTTTTATCCTGGGCACATTAAAGACGGACCAATTGCCATCTTTTTGTTGCATCCGGTGGCAACATGATACAAAAAAGTGGAATGTAAGACATAGGTGTACAGACGCGTCGAACTTTAGAAACAAATTAGGCGATAAGTTATGTGGAAAAAAGAATTTGTTTATTTTTTCAAAAAAAAAGCAAAACATTGTAGTAAAAGGGAGTAGAACTAGCATAAAGAATGAACATTGTAAAAATTGAAACATCGCAAAAAAACGCGTTTTGCTTAATTTAGTAATATAAAGTCACCAGGAAGAGCTACAAGTGATAAATAAAAAAAATAAAAAAATTAATTTAGGTTTATTAATTGTGTTGATCCTTTTAGTTATGTGCATGATTTTGTAGTGTTGTTCAGTACTAGTTTTTTTTATTTATTATTTCCTTTTTTATACTTCCCGTACGAAGAACGGGTATTCAGATAGCACACAAAAAGATAACAGAAAAAGAATATTTATTTAAATGTTATTATTTATGTTATTATTTATTAAATGTTATTATTGTTAAAATTACGAAGCATTGTATTTTTTGGAGGGATTTTTTATCCCTTTAGTTTCTCATTTTCCTACAGTATCTCAATGTACTATTTTATTTTGACTTTCATTTATATAAAAACTAGTATTAGTAACATAAATCCAGAGTAATTCTTGATTATTAAATTACTTAAATTAAACAGATTGTTAACTAGTTTTAGGTAAAGTAGAAGCATAAATGAATTTGAGTATCATTTACCTTCTGTTAAAGCTTGCTTCATAGCTAGTTTTATGTTTTTATCTTTCATACTTCCGGTAATGCTATTAAGAGATATCTTTATGTACTTTAAACAAGAACCATTCAATGGAATTCTGTGGCTAAAAGGAAGTTTTGTATTTAAATTTGATTAAATAATAATTTCCTATACAAATAATTATAAAGCAAATGACTCGGTAAAGAAGATAAATGGGAAATCAGTTATTCTGTTTTCTCATACATTTGCAGTATCATTTAAAGAAAATTCTATACATTCGCAAGTAAGAGAATAAATAAATCAACTTTTTTTATTAAATAATTATATGATTTTATTTTTCTAGGCACAGCCTCAGTCACACCTTTCATTCCAGTTGTTGCAAAAAACAGACTTGGTCTTTCTGCTACTTCCTTAGCAGTAGTTGTAGCAGCCCATCAATTTGTAACCATACTCTCAAAACCAGTCATTGGTTATATTGCTGATTACTTCAACAGACTAAAACTGATGATAAACATACTGCTTATAATTCAAACCATCTTCTTTTTCCTTATTCTTTCAATTCCACCCCTCAAGAAACCAACGTCAGTTCAGCAATTCAGAAACTGGAATGAAGTATCTGAAATGATCAGCATAAGAGTACATTTGCCAACTAACAACTCCTCAAGTTCAAACATTTCAGACAAGAATAAAAACGAATGGAACATTGAAAATAAAATATATACTGATGTAATGTGTGTACCATACGTAAACACAACAGAGTTGCTCTGCTTTCAAACGACTGATGAAAAGATAACTCAACTGGAGTTTGGATCAAAATCAAATTTCAGCTGTTCGGCTATCAACCCAAAAAATTTTACAGATTCTGGCGAAATATATAATAAGACATTTAATCTTCTTATAGTATTAGGGCCATATTCATCTTATCCTGTGAATGATACTTGTTCTTGCACGATGACATTCACTAAAAATGGACATTCATCGTTTTTGCCTACAAAATCAGATATCAGTGACTTCGAAACTTCAGAATTTTGGATCTTTGCAGTTGTGAACACAGTTACAGGTATATGCGTCAACTCACTTTTCAGTCTTTCTGATACAGCTTGCTGTGAAAGTGTACAGAGATTGGGAGGAGAATTTGGAAGACAAAGATTATTTGGTGCCGTTGGATGGGGTATATTGGCAGCGCTAAGTGGAGTAATATGCGACTTAACTGGTGGATTTCTTGCTTCTTGGATATTTATGGCTGTGTTGCAAATTATTGCTGTATGGAACATTTCACAATTGGATCTTGCTAAACCTCACTTTTCGCAGAGTCTCTTAAAAGATATTGGTCACGTACTAAAGTCTGTAGAATTCACGGCCTTCGAATTGGGAGTCTTTTTCAATGGAATTGGTGCAGGAGTAGTTTGGTTTTACTTGATTTGGTTCCTTTCAGGTTTAGGTGCCAGCAAATTTCTCTGCGGGCTGACACAGTACATCCAATGTTTTCTTGGCGAGATTCCGTTCATGTTCTTTGCAGATTGGTTCATACGTAAATTGGGACATTTTAATCTTATTTCCCTTTCTCTATTATCATATGCTTCGCGTTTCTTATGGTACAGTTACTTAAAAAATCCTTGGCTTGTTCTGCCAGCAGAGATAGCTCATGGTTTTACGTACGGAACGCTTTTTCCTACAATAGCATCCTATGGAAAATTGAGTGCCAAACCTGGAACTGAAGCAACAACACAATCAATTCTTTTTATGACGCATGGTGGCTTAGGTATGTATAAATATTGTTAATGATGTTATATTTTTAAATATTGTTAATGAATACATATTCCATTGGTTTAATATAAAAATGTAAGAGCAAATGGGAGGAATCGAAGAGCATCGTAAAACATGAAGCGAAACTTTATGTTCAAATTATTTGCATTACACAATCTAGGGAGAAAGCGTTTTCTGCTGGCTTAATGAATTCTAATGTTTAGCTTTTGTTTTATTGACGAAAGTCATTTTACCATAAAGTTCTAAAAATGCGAAAAATATTGATCTTGTCTTTGTTTTAATATATGGGTCATTCTCACAAAAACAGTCATTTTCATGTCCCCAGTATATTTTATGTTTGTTTTNTATATATGCTAATAAAGTGTGAGAAAACCAAGGAAAAAGTTTGAAAAATAAAGAAATAAAACAAAAGCTAGATTTCAATTTAATTAGAATTTCAATGATTATCAACTGTACTCAACATTTAAATTAAATAATGAATATAAGATCATTTGCAGAAAAAAAACACGACTAAAAAGCTTCAATTATGGAAATTTGAAGAAGCATAGCTAAATAAAAATAGCTCAGACTAAAAATTGAAAAGCATACTAGTTGTTGTTTACCTTTTCATGCTTTTGACTGTTCTCTTTCTTGATATATCAGTTTTTATTTCTTTGTTGCTATCACAAAAAGAAACTGCATTGTATTTGTAAAAATATGCATACATACGAATTTGTATTTTATATGTGATTTGTATGGGATCCATCCCTGCTCGCTGTGCTCGCCAATCTCCAAAATTACTTTCGGAGTTCCTTGCTTTTTGATCGTTTCGCACTGTTTCTTGCTTCCTTGCAAATTGTTTCGCTCTCTCATTGGATATTTGTTTATTTTAGCCTAGCATTCTATGTATGCGGATCATTTTATTTCATGTGATTAATAAATGTTTCATTTGTTTTATATACAATTATTTTATTTATACATAATTATGACCTACAGTGTTTGTTGAGACAACAGGTTTTTCTTTTATTCTAACATAAACTCATAACATCTTTATTCTAATATAAATTTATAACACCTTTATTCTGACAAAAACTCATAACACTTTTATTCGTACGTAAACTTATAACACTTTTGTTCTAAAATAGACTAATACCATCTTTATTTTATAATAAACTTGTGAAATGAATAAAACCAAGAGTAAATGTGGGAAATAGAAAATAAAGAATAGTTATCCGATTTTCTGGGATTAATCTCTTCATTACCTCGGTCAACCAACTTCGCTTCTTAGCTTCTAAACACACGCAATAAGAGAATTTATAGTTTTACCTTCACTGATACATTTGTGGTTGCTTAAGGTTTCTGGAGATTTCGCAATCGATGTAAGTTACTTGGGTAAAAATGCATATAAACAGAAGTGATTTCGGAAATGTGATTCCAAATTCACATGCTCGAAAATACAAGTAGTTATAAATATTATATAATTTAGTTATTCTGAAAAAAAAAATTTTTTTTTTCTTGCAAGTCAAGAAAATGCAGATCCACGTATATGTATCTTGGTACGTATGGCGAAATTTATGACAGAGTAGTAGTCAAGTGAAATCTCATAGTATTATAAGTATTCAATGTTATATCTATTTAGTAATACTATTATGTGTATTTTAATTAATTGTTTTATATTAGGGTACATATAAATATTTAATAATTTTAGCTTTTTGTGTATTTTTCATAATTTTGAAATTCTATCCCCAAGAATTAAATCTTTTTTTATAGTTAATGTTAGGTTCTTTGAGAGTCTGAGATTTCATTCAGTAATTCATTGGTTAGCTTTGGTATTGCATTTAGTATTGCATCTCATTGTAAAAAAAAATTTCTCATTGTCAAAAAATTTCTAAAAATTCATTAAATCTATTTATCATTTTATTTAATAGACCATAATATAACATTTACACCGACCACAGTACTAACGTGAAATATCCTCTATCCTCAGTGGTAGACGGATCATGGGTAAGAGTCCCCTTGGAGTCAGACTAACCATGAGAAGTTCTAGTGGTCTTCTTCTTCATGTAACGCAAATGCGGGTTAGCTCCAACAAAAAGTCCTCCACGAAGGCAAATTTCTCCCAGTACTCGATCCAGGAGTTCCTTTGTCTTCTGGATTGGGTTCAAAATTACAAGGCTNTATATGCCAATAAAGTGTGTAAAACCTAAAGTAAAAGATTGAAAAATAAAGAAATAAAGCAAAAGCTAGATTTCAATTTGATTACAATTTCAATGATTATCAACTTTATTCAACATTTAAATTAAATAATGAAAATACGATCCTTTGCAGAAAAAACATGACTAAAAGGCTTCATTTACGGAAATTAAAGAAGCATAGCTAAATAGAAATAGCTTAGACGAAAAATTTAAAAGCATACTAGTTGTTGTTTACCTTTTAATGCTTTTGACTGCTCACTTTCTTGATATGCCAGTTTTTTTTCTTTGTTGTTATCACAAACAGAAATTGCATTAGATTTGTAAAAAATATGCATACATACGAATTTATATTTTATATGCAATTTGTAGGGAACCCACTCTTGCTCGCTGTACTCGCTAATCTTTAAGATTACTTTCGCAGTTCCTTGCTTTTTGCTCATTTCGCACTGCTTCTTTGCTTCCTTGCAAATTGCTTCGCTCTCTCATTGGATATTTGCTTATTTTAGCCCAGCATTCCATGTATGCTGATCGCTTTATATCATTTGATTAATAAATGTTTCATTTGATTTATACACAATGATTTTATTCATACAAAATTACGACCTACAGTGTTTGTTGGAATAACAGGTTTTTTTTTTTATTCTAACATAAACTCATAGCGTCTTTATTCTAACATAAATTTACAACACCTTTATTCTGACAAAAACTCGTAACACTTTTATTCTTACATAAACTTATAACACTTTTGTTCTAAAATAGACTCATAACATCTTTATTCTATAATAAACTTGTAAAATGATTAAAACCAAGGGTAAATGAAGCAAGTAAATGAATAAAATCTAAAGAAATAGAAAATAAAGAAAGCTATTCGATTTTCTGACATTAACCTCTTCATTACCTTTGTCCACCATCTTTTCGCTTCTTAGCTTCTAAAAACACGCTATAAGAAAATTTATAGTTTTACCTTCACTGGATATAGTTTAACAATAGCTTTATCTTCACTAGAATACCTTCACTGAAACATTGCTTAGGGATGCTTAAGGGGTCACAGTATACAAAAAATCACCAAAATATCAATGTCTTTTATTGCTTTTAATAAAACTTCAAATGCACTGAAATGCACTTAAAATGCACGGAAGAAAAAAAAATTATCTCTCTGTCTATAGTATTTTAAGAAAGTTATGAATAATTTTAGAAGGCCCTAAAACAGAAACTTGATTAGCAGACTAGACTTTAAAGTTCTTTTTCTCATAGATGATAATATTTCGTGTTTTAATCTTAATTAAATCCCAAAGGAAATTTTTCTATTTAAGATATAGCTTTGAAGTAAACTCTTTTTTTTTTTATCTTAAGTATAGTACACTTATTTAAACTGTGCATGGAATAAGCATTTTATGAGGAATTACAATTTTTACAGCATGTTATAAGAGAGTTGCTATTTATATTTCTGGCCTTGGCAAAAGTAAGTGTTGCTAGGCGACGATTTTAATCGAAAGTTTGATATTTTTAAACATAAATTTAGCTGACGATTTACCATTATAGCTTCATTTGTGTTGTTGACAGTAAATTGAAAAGTTCTTCTCTTTCAAAAAATGGAATTGAATCGTGAACATTTTCATGCCATTATTTTTCATAACTTTCGACGTGGATTGTCAAGGCAAGAGTGCTTCGATGAACTTAATTCCTTATTCAGCGATAAAGCGCCATCCTACAGCACTGTAAAAAATTGGCATAACGAATTTAATCGTGGTCGATGTTCGATCCAGGACGAATCCCGTGCAGGTCGTCCAAAATCCGTTGTTGTGCCAGAAAAGATCGATGCTGTGCGTGAACTGATAAAGCAAGATCGTCATGTGCCATACCGTGAGATAGAGGCGTCTTTGGACATTTGAGCATATATTTGAGCGTAAAAAAAATTTGTTCGCGTTGGATCCCGCATAATCTGACAAACGTGTCGATTGGTGCGAGGAAATGTTGGAAAAATGCGTTCAAGGTACATCAAAGGCTGCGCATAACATCTACACAGGTGACGAATCATGGATCTATGCATATGAGCCGGAAACAAAACAGCAATCAACTGTTTAGAAATGTTTGTCTGGGGCAAAACCAACAAAAGTTGTTCGAGGAAGAAGCACATCGAAACAAATGATTGCCTGTTTCTTCGGCATTAACGGTCATGTGGCAACAGTGGCGTTAGAGCAACGCAGGACGGTCAATTCTGAATGGTACACGACCATTTGTTTGCCAGAAGTCATCGGAGAAATTCGAAAAAAGCAGAAGAACAGGCGAATCATTCTTCATCATGACAATGCGAGCTCTCACACATCGACTCAAACAAAGGCATTTCTGACGGAGCGAAAGATCGAACTGATGGGTCATCCGCCGTACAGCCCTGATTTGGCACCCAATGACTTCTTCTTATTCCCACACATCAAAAATAAATTACGTGGACAACGATTTTCGACCCCCGAAGAAGCGGTTGATGCATTCAAAACGCATGTTTTGGAGTTACCTCAATCGGACTGGAAAAAGTGCTTTGAAAATTGGTTCAAACGCATGCAAAAGTGTATTGATCATCATGGAGAATATTTTGAAGAACAATAAAACCAATTTCGATCCTACATATTTGTTTTTTCATTATTAGGCCAGAAATATAAATAGCAACCCTCGTATATACTTAACAGAAATTTTTAACTTTTTTTTCTGCTTATTTACAAAATAATCTATAAAAAATGTTCTAATTGATATATCAACAAATGAATGCACAAAATTGTAAGATGAATATTATAAGCACTAAGAAAAAAAAATTTAAAATTTGCTAAAATAAAAAAGCCTTAAAGATTTAAAAATTTTGAATTTTTTAAAAAAAATTTAAGGAAAAATAAAACAGTTTAACTATTTTTTGAAGATAAATTAATGATTAAAAGTTAAATAAGCATGTAAATCATCCACAAAATGAATGATTATACCTTTATTTTAAAAAAAATTTGCAAGGGTACTGTGGCCCTTTAAGGTTTGTGGGGATTCCGCAATCGATGCTCAACATGTACGTTATTTGAGTAAAAATGCCCACTAACAGAAGTGATTTTCGAAAAATAACGTTGTATTTATATTTTTTACTTGTTATGTTATACGTTATATTTTTTACTTACTACGCTATATTTTTGATTTATATTTTGTTACTTGGTGAAACCTTGAGGTCCACGTATATGGAACTAAAATTATTGGCTTCCTGACTATATAATCCATACTTTGTTCATCTTGTTATGACTTATGGCCATAGAATAGAAATTCGGAATTGCAAAATGTTTTTTGCTATATTCTTTTATACTTCAGTAGTAAAGATGTTAAATGCATATCTTTTCTACAGTAATTGCGAAGTATCACTAAAACTAAAATATAGCTCTAAATTATCATTGAATTAGAGTAAATTGATAAATTAATAAGCAAAATTAATAAATTAATGAGCATAATTAAAACAAAAAATACTGAAATATTTGATTTTTGATATGAATTATTCGCTTTTAATCTTTCATTTTTGTCGAACGATTTCTTTCAGCTTTTCGTTGTCAAAATTTTCACTCAGAAATTTATATTTCTGTTATTTTGTTGCCTACCATAAAAAATAAATTTCAGGGGTATACATACACCATCTAGTGCTTTATGCAATAAGATAGATTTCATATTTATATGTACCCGAACAGAGTCTTGTTGGAGTATTAAATAATTGAGCCGTGGTTGCTCAGGGGATAGAGAGCTCGTCTTCCAATGAGGCGACCCGGGTTCGAGTCCCAGTCGATACGAATTCTGCATCCGGCTTGCACCGACCACATTGCTGACGTGAAATATCCTCAGTGATAGATGGATCATTGGTTAGAGTGCCCTTGTCGTCAGGCTTACCGTGAGAGGTTCTCGTGGTCTTCCTCTCCGTGCAACGCAAATGCGGGTTAGTTCCATCAAAAAGTCCGCCACGAAGGCAAAATTTCTCCCAATACTCGATTTAGGAGTTCCCTTGTCTTCTGGATTGGGTTCAAAATTACAAAGTTACTGAGTTGAACATTAGTAGTCGTAAACCCAAAAATTGGGTCGACTGTTCAACGACGACTATAAAATAAAATAAAATACTTGATCCAGAAGTTCCCCTGTCTTCTGGATTGGGCTCAAAATTACAAGGCAACAGAGTTGAATAATGGTAGTCGTAAACTCAAAAATTGTGTCGGTTGTTCAACGCCGGCTATAAAATAAAATAACTTTCGAAAAAATTGGAATTGCGAGAAAAGTAATAAAAAAAAACTCACGTTAAGTTTATAATTGAAAATGACCCATTCAGTACGAATAATTCTCGAATATTTTTTTTTATTATTGTATTCCAGGTACATTTTTCTACATACTTTCGTCATTTCAAATTTTAAAGTCTTATAGCTTTTGCACAGCAAAACAAAATGAAGCATTAATTTGAACACCCAAAACAACGGCGGCACTTACAATTATAGTCATTTTATTTACCATTAGTGTTAACATTTATAGATAAATATTTTTTACTAAAACAATTTCTAAATAACGTAAAAACTTATTCGTTTCAGGAGCTGGCCTTGGATGTATTTTGACAGGAATTTGTTTCGATAAAATAGGGCCTCATCAAACTTTCTTCTACTTTTTCCTAATGACCTTTTCCGCCGCCATCTTGAATTTTATGATGACTTTTTACTTCAATCGGCGCAACGTTAAGAAACTCAACATATACTCAGTTTCAAATATTAAACAATCAGAGTAATTATGAAACATTCTGATTATTGAAGGCAACGGCAGAGCTATTTTTAATTAACGCAAGCAGCTCAATCAGTGGATCTTGCTCATAAATTGTACTAAAGATTTTTATAAACAATAAATTGTGTTTTTTCATCGATTGTTTCAGCAGGAGAAAAATATCTTTACGACTTTAATTATTTTCGTAAGTTAGTTTTCATTACACATGGTATTATAATCAGTATAAAAATATAAGAGTGAGGAGTTGGGTTCTCACTAAATCGAAGGAGAACAAATAGATGGTGTTTGAAGGGAAAATCATGAGAAGATTTTTGGTGTTGCAAACGAAAACAACATGTTGCGCACTCTCTACAATTTCGAGATTTACAAGAAGTTCTTTAAGTAACCAGATATCGTCCATGTCATTAAAGCTAATCGCATTAGAGGGTTAGGATACCTCAACAGATAGGAATGGCAACGAGTCAAACAAGAAAGTGACTTTTTCGAAACCAGATAAAGACCGTTAGAAAGGCAGACAAACCTCCAAGGTGGCTAGACTGCTTTGAAAAAGACCTCCAAGTAATTGGTGCTGGTAGATGAAGTACAATGGGGACTAACAGGGCAAGATGGGGAAAACTTATTGAGACGGTCATAGCCTGACTCTGGCTGTAGTGCCGAAGAAGAAGAATTTTCATTTTTTTTCTTTTTTCAATATCATTCTTGCACATTCTATAAGGATTTTGTTTACATAGAAAAAGAAATAAGTCACATCTTGCATGATTTGGTTAACGGATAGCTTTCATCTGATAAAACGCTTTAGATCAAACATTTATTTTAACAAAATGTGTATCATCTTTTATCTTAATTAGTTCCCTTGATCTCCAAATCCTTCTCAAAAATGTATAATAAAATTTAAACGCAGTAAAGGTTTTCTTCTTCTTTTTTCTTGTATAATGGCGGGCACTTGGGTCTATTTCCCATTGGCCTTAGAAATGCCAGAATTGCTACTCTTACACTTTTTTATCACTACCCAGTGGGCACCTATGGCTAAGCCATGGCGGTGGAGTTGCGTCGCCCACGTCATACAACCACAAACCCGTTTATAGGGCGGGTTACATTCACACAAAAGAAAGGACATAGAACACGGTGAGAGAGTAAGAAACATCCAGAGCGGGATTCGAACCCGCAACTATCGGCTCCGTAGTCAAACCCGCTAACCACTAGGTCACCTGGTCGGCACGCAGTAAATGTTGAAAGGCATGAAAATAAGTAAAAACACGATCAAAATCTAAAGAATAAGAATTTGAAACTATATCAAAATCTGAAGAAATTTGGACTGAAAACATCAAAACGTAAAAAAACAGGATAAGGAGTTAAAAAGCGATTATCAAAAACACAACCGCGTTCCATCTAGCAAAGAAACATGTTTCAAGGTCTTTCATACTTAGCCCTGTTTCATACTGATCTCTTCAATAGGCCTTACGTTATGGCTATTCGAATAATATAAAACTCTTTTTTTCTTCTTCTTTTTTTTTTTTTTTTTTTTTTTTTTTTTTTTTTTTTAACTTTTTTAAAATTTATCTTCACCCCTCATGTGTATATTATTTTGATTTCGTTTTCAACAAGGATAAAATATGACCTCGATCTGGGCTTGAATTTTCATTTTTAAATGTTGTATCCAGTCTTACATTTCTTTTGTTAACTGTTGAAATATTAAAAACGCTTTGATGTCCATTGCCATAAAATAATGTTGAAACTAAAAAATGGAAAAACAACTATTGCCAAGTAACTGGAATATTAGTTTAAAATAAGGTTCCCGTGAGGTCTTAACGGTACAAATATCAACCACGTGTCACTAAAAGTCATCAAAGTATACGAAAATTATAATATCTGAAATATCATCTGTAGCCCCCTGGTGTTTAACCAACACCTACAAGATGGGTCAATTTAAATGTCCAATGTAACGATCATAAACTGCGCAGTGGGGTTAATAAGAAAGATGTCACAGAGTTCAGGTTATTAAACTTTGCAGTGGGGGAAAATGCGAAAGATGTCACTACTTTCGGACTACTAGAGGATCGGATTTCTCGTTAATGGTAAACCGTGGGGGGTCTTTTCTCTTCTAGTAGGTGTTTGTCACACTCTCAGACTTTGTTATTCTATAGACAAGCTCTGTTGCTCTCCAGCTTTAAATATTCGTAGGCCAACAGCTAGCTGGAGAGTGAATATTTAGCTCTCTCATCTAGATAATACCAACTTATTTTTCTTTATCGATTAGCGATAAACATAGAACATACAGGATTCTTCAAGTCCCATTAGCTTTGATATAGTTGACGTCAACCTAAACTAACCCTTTGGCAGCAGCGAAAAATTTCCCGAATAAGCGACCCATAATTTTAACGTATCGTTTTTTTTATTTATTATTAATCATCCTGTAATTAAATATAATTGTAATCATTCAAACAGAAAAAGTAAATTTTTTTACTTCCTCGATTTAATCTATTCTCCATTTCTAAATTGATAGAAAAGGAAAATGTATTGAGCATCAACATTTATATATGTTTAGAGATTACGTGTTTAAAGCAAGTGACTGACTCTGAAATGATTTGTTTTCAAAGGAATACCGCAGAAAAAAAATGTTTTTTTTACTTCTTCATTGTTACTATTGTTAATATTTTACAGCAGAAATATTTCGGTTCCAAAAAGTGCAAAATAAAAATACGTTGAACTGCATAGCTTCAATTCGTGAATTTCTTATAATTACGAAATTTTTTGTTAGGTAATGATTCGCGTACCGACAACAAAAACATAAATTTTTGGAATTTTTTGCTTATTTATTTCTAAGAGATACTATTCTTAGTAGTTCAAAGAATGTCAAGTACAATTTACAATTTTTTTGATGCATTTTTGATTAATGGGCAGCGCACTGCTGTACATGCACGTGGCAAAAAGAAACTGTAAATGTCAGGCTTTATCAGTAAGAAAAAACTATAGTTTTTTTTTCTTTTTTTCCAACATTAATATCATTAATTCTTACATTTAATGCAGATGAAAGACAGAAAGAAGGACGTTTTAATTTATAACGAAGATTACATAAACGTTTCTTCTTACTGAAGACGAAATAAAAAAACCAAATAAAGAATAGTATTAATAAAAAGCAAATGAAAAGTGATGGTGCTACATCTAGTTCGTGATATTTTTAACAGACATTCAGGTAAATCAACTTACTTTTAACTTACTTTAAACATTATTTTAGGAAATTTTTATCTGTATATTAACATAATTCAAAAGTATGTGAAATTTATAAGGAGAATTGAAAAACATTATAAGTTTTAATCTAAAGAAAAATAACTTGGATCATGCTTATAAAAAAATGGACTTAGGTCAGAAAATATCTTGTAAAAAATTTTTGTTCAAAGAAGTATAAAAATTTTTGTTTTAAGAGATAAACAAATAATGAAATGCAAGATTAGTACTATTATTACCCAACTTTCATCCTTTTTTTCTCTCAAAATGAGAAAAAAAAAATTTTTTTCAATGCCTACCTGTGTTAACATCCATCAATTCAGGCATATACAGGGCAATTTTGTTGGCCTCTCTTTCAGGGGCACCATATTAGGTGGGCCAACGTCGCTCCCACAGTGAGGACTGATAGTACAGAGAAGGAAAGGACCGGGATTCAAATCCAGAAAAAAAAAACTTAAAATAGCATAAAATTTCAAACTTTCACAGTTAGACAATTTTCGAAATTTTGCGTGGAAATGTTATTAGCAAGGCCTTCATCTTTGATAAAATTAGTAGAACATCGTTGTTATCGATATTAGCTGAGCTAAGTATTAATGTAAATACTAATGAGTAAAAATACCAATTATGTTGACTGACTAAAAGGATCTTAAGCTTCTGTTCTCTCACCAAATGCGATTTTTGAGGCATTCAATATCAATACTGGTCTTAAGCAAGGCGATGCATTTTCCTTTTTACTGTTCATTTTTGCACTTGAATGCAATTTTATGTATTCAAGTGCAAATTATTTCTCAATTCGATTTGAGACCTTTTTTTAAACACTAAAACTGCTTTCATTAATGGCATTTCAATTTTAAATGGGAGAAGATTATTATTAATTCCTTTTTCAAGATAGCTCATAAGGACTGCTGTACAAGTCTGCCTAATTATTAAGGTACAAAAACAAAATATATGGAACGATAAGGTAGATAGTTATAAATTTAAAGAGTTTCCAGTTTCCCTTGCCATGGCTTAATAATCAATGATAATAATTATAATATTTCGGATTCGGAAGAAATTAATAAGAGGATACAAAACATTGCTAAAATTTATTACTTATACGAATACTCATACAAGAGCAAACTAAGAAAAATGTGAGTTCGATCCCTGCCTACCGAAGACAATCTCGTATAGTAAATGGTGACAGGTGCACGTTAAATCTGTCTGGTCACAAAATCCTCCAAGTTCCTATAACAAATCTTACTTCAAGGGGTATTTAATTGGAGATTGTTTGTTCTCAGTTTTAGGTCAATATTACGATCTGTGGATGCGTGAATGGGTTTGCCCTTCATAACGGGCTGTGACTTGCGTGTGGTTGATGTCGTATTCGTGAACATAGATGGTGCCCCTGGAAAACAAGAAACCTACATTCTGCCTTACATTCGTTTGGTTTCACCAAGTAGGCTCACTGGCATTGACAAGTGGCATTAGAAACAACAACAACGCATTTATAAAGAAACTAAGTACAAAATTTATTAAAAAGTTATCCTGACTACAGTAACTAATTTTAGAGAAACCTGGTCTTTTTAAAATAAGTTATTAATATTTCAAAGAAACATTTTTTGGACTGATTCAAATTGTGGAGAATTAAAATCAATTGAAAACTTAACGATATACATAATTATATACATTTACTAAATACATAAAATTGACATACTTGGCATTGCTGCTCCATATGAAAAATTTAATGAAATATGGGGTTAAGATGACCCAAAGAATTATGCTTAAGAGATGTAACGAAGATTTATCCATAATGAAAATTACGAAATAGAAATCAAGTCTAAGAACAGGAAGGTTTGGGGAAACATTATTCAACAAGTCAAGGATCGCAATGGGCTGTAATGCCAGAAAAGGAGAATTGTTTATAAAACTGATCAGAATCCAACGACTTTCAATGAATTCTCCATTTTAGCAAATTATCTTAGATCCTCTTATAAAATAATTTTCATTAGACAATGACTCTATTGTTTTATATTACTATAATTAAAGTGTACAACTTAATTATGTAAAAAGGCATTCAACTGCACACTAATCGCATCTATCAATATTCATTCCATAAGAAAGCGGAACTTATATTAAATCCCACTCATCTTTTATTTTAGTGTGTAAAATTTTATTTCTCTCCTTAGGAACAATAAAATATAATTTTGGGAAAAGAACAATATTAATAATTATTTTAGTCAAATCAACAAGTTTGATCAGCTTTATAAGCAATTGAACTAAGCGTACTATTGTGAAATGTTAAAAAATAAGTTTTTAAATTCGCAAAATATAAATTTTTTAAACGCTATAAAATTATAAATCAAATATTCACTTTTAATTACTAATTTTTCTTGATGTCTTGCGTTTTTTTCACTAATTGCAGAAAAATTAGGTGAATTGTAATCTTGTCTAGTGAACTTGAATTTTATCATTACGTTAATTTTTGTTTTACTTAACTGCACAAATTATTTTAATTTTGTTAATTAATGCGATCTACAATTTAGTATAATTGCAGATTTTCTTTGCATTTGATTGCTTTAAATATTTTGCAATGTATGTTTCTTTTATTCATTTTCTAAATTTGTTTTACACATTTTTTTAAAACAAGAATATTCGANTATATATATATTATAACAAAAACCTATATCTCCCCATATTCCGTTATATGTATCTACAGTAAAATAGTAAGCAAAACTAAGCAAACAATTATAATAATAATTTATGATTTTCATAGGTTCCTTTTATTACAATGCAGGATACAAAACAAAAGGAAATTAAAATGGAAGGGTTTACAGTTCCAAGAAATACTTCAGAAGAAATAAAGATAGAAACCAAGAAGTCCTTTTTCCATATAGATCGGGACATGATTCGATTCAAAGCTCATTTTTTCCTATATATTGGAGGTAATATAAATTTCTACTTGCGTAATAACACTGATGATGACTTCATAGGAAGTAGTGCGCTTCCATTAAAATTCATACTGCCTTGCCATAACTTAGAATGAGATTTTCCGAGACTACAGACTCCGATCCCAAATCGCTATCGCCGCCTACCCTCAGACTTGCCTGCGTAGTCTGCGTAATCTGCGTACAGCTCATCTGAGCTCACTTTTCACACGCCCTTTCGGCCCTCCAATTTTTTAAAAGCACCAGCCTCTTCACTTCAACTTTTATATCAATTATATTAGAATTTACATTTCAAATCCCAATTTATCACAAAATTTAATGATTCAAGCATTTGTTGAAATAAATACTGAGGTATCTTTCTTACCTTTGTTTCTCAATCGCAATAATTCAATGGACCACACCTCGCTATCTGACATATTGAGGCTAGCAATAACATATCTTAATTTACTATGATTAGTTTCTTTAACGTGAAAGATTCGATGAAAAAACATGCGTATAAACTATTGAATTACTTGAAAACTTATTCAAAATTTAAACAAAAGAAGTCTTGCTTGTTTTCACAAATAAGATTACGTGGCAACAACACTCTACTAATAATTTATAATTCCTCTACTAATATACTGTTATATAATTCCTCTACTAATAGTTTCGGCTAAAGTGCATTGCGTAGCGCAAATCAAAAATAAATGAAGTGTTCAATTTTTTGTCATAAAATTAACATAAGATAACTCCAAAATTAATGACCGCATTGGTAATATTTTGGTATCAAAATGTTCCTTAACCCCTTAACGATTGGTTAATTTTCAAGAAAACGGTCATAAAAGTGCCCATTTTTTATTAGTGCTATTTGATTAGTGTTGACATCTAGTTTAAAATAAACTAACTATCCACAATTACCTTAAAAATATCCTGGTACTGTCATCTGGTGTGTAAAATGAGAAATAAATATTTTCCGGGCAATAGAAGTGAATTAGTCTTATTCTTATTGGCGCGTTACTACTGAACACTCCAGCCTGGAAATATCACGGGACCGAGAAATAGAGGGCGAAACTTCATCCCGTCGTTTTCACGGGAGCGAGAAAGAAGGGGTTAGACATTTCTGTAGCACAGTGTCTAATAATTTTTGTGCTACGAGAGTGAGATATAGTAGCGGCGGTGACGACGACAGTACAGTAATAACTTCTCTTTCTAGTATACTAAAGAAATGGTAAAAAATAAGAGCTGATTAATCTTTTCATTTTCTAGCTATGGGTACAGTTAATCCATTCATTCCAATTGTAGCAAGAAACAAACTGGGTCTCTGCCACATCCTTAGCTGCGGTACTGACTTTCCAGCAATTCGCGATCGCAACGCTCGAGTACGCCGTCTAGCGGGAGCCTGTAAATATCGGACATTAATTTATCACGTTTTCATTTAGTTCCATCAAAGTCATTGACTGAATCAGACGCCATTTTTTAGCAGCAAATAAGAAACAAAATTTCCCTAAGGAAAAGGCCGAAGAACTTGAAAAAAATCTCCAGAATATTAGTAAATCTTTCAGGAACAGAACACGCCAAACATTTGAAGAAAAATTCCTCAATAATTTTTAATTTCTATTATCAACAAACTTGCAACTGATGACTTCCGATTTCGGATACTGTTACAGATGTGTGTATTAAGGTAAAATGCATTTCTTNCTTCCACACAAGAAGGTTTTTAAGTTGCTTTACATACTAATTTGTGACCCTGGACTATCGGAATACACTACTGTCATTTACGAATAAATGACAGCTTTATGGCAGCGCTATAAAGCTGCTTCAAACAAAAAAAGTCAAATATTTCACATCTCTTACGGTAGGTGAAACAACCAGATAAACTAATTAAAATACATTCCACGGTTCATTTGATGAGGCACAACTCAACCACAACTAACTCATATGCCCTTTATATATATATATATATTATAACAAAAACCTATATCTCCCCATATTCCGTTATATGCATCTACAGTAAAATAGTAAGCAAAACTAAGCAAACAATTATAATAATAATTTATGAATTTCACAGGTTCCTATCATTACAATGCATGATACAAAACAAAAAGAAATCAAAATGGAAGTGTTTACAGTTCCAGCAAATACTCCAGAACAAATTAAGGCAGAAACCAAGAAGTCCTTTTTCCATATAGATCGGGACATGATTCGATTCAAAGCTCATTTTTTCCTATATATAGGAGGTAATATAATTTTCTACTACAGTAATAAAAACACTTTTCTATGCAGGTAATATGCCATGTGTTATTTACGACGGCTCTTAATATATCACATTAAAAGTCTCATAAGAAAATAAAGACAAAACGTGTACACGGAGGAGTCACAAGTTAATATTTAAGCAAGAAAAAAAAATAAAACTGTTTCAAAATCTGACAAATTACAATAAAATAAGACTGGCCCCATCATCGAAACCTGTTTAATTGCAGGTTGAAACTTAAAGTTGTTTTTAATAATTGTCTTTACAACTCCTCTTTGTTTCCTCGAGCAATCAAGCAGGTTTTTTTCCTTCTAACATCCATTTTCTACTAGCTTAATAGTACTTAAGTAGTAACCAATATGCTTTGTTGAGGATTGTGTAGCTTAAAAATTTATTAATAGTGATTTTTCTTATTTTTTTATGAGAAGTCGAAAACTTAACAAGAAGAGTGGCTTTTAAGGAACATATAGTGAATAATGCTTTCATTGAGAATATTACATATAGGAGAAAAAAGTTAGTTTTGCAATTTTCATAAATTTTTAAAAATACTTTATAAATTGTCATTCTTTAAAATATTTTTTCAATTGAACGTTTATATTATTCTTTATTAAATAAGCAAAATTGAGAGTGCTTACTATTTTAGTAATCTATTTAAAAAAAATAATAAACTTAAATTAAGTAAATTAATAAAAATTGCTAAAAATTGAAAGAAAAAAAACTTTTTGCTCATATTACTATGCTATGAGATAAGTGCTTGGAGAATTTCAAGCAAATGTCATTCTGAGATTATCACTTTCCTTTGGAGAATCTTAAATCAATGAGATTGAGGACCAATAGTGTCATAAACAACTGGACATTGACAGGTCATTAAGAACTGGTATTACGGTTGGAGAATCTTACTTGCCTAATAACACAGCATGATGACTTCATAGGAAGTAGTGGGCGCCCATGAAAATTCATACTGCCTTGTCATAACTTAGAACGAGAATTTCAGAGACTACAGACTCCGATTCCAAATCACTCTCGTCCGCCTACCCTCAGAACTTTCTGCGTAGCTCAGTGATCTGAGCTCGCTTCACTCGCCCTTTCGGCTCTCCAATTTTTTAAAGCACCAGCTTTTACACTTATTTTTTATCAATTATATTGGAAGTTACGTTTCAAATCTCAATTCATCACAAAATGTAATGATTCAAACATTTGTTGAAATAAATAAATACTGGGGTATCTTTCTTACCTTTGTTTTTCAATCGTAATAGTTCAATGGACTACACCTCGCTGTATATTGAGGCTAGCAATAACGTATTTAATTTATTATGATTAGTTTTTTTTACTTAACAGATTCGATGAAAAAACATGCGTATAAACTATTGAATTACTTGAAAACTTATTCAAAATTTAAACAAAAGAAGTCTTGCTTGTTTTCTCAAATAAGATTACGTGGCAACAACAAAAAAAATTATGTAATTCCTCTACTAATAGTTTTGGCTTTAGTGCATCGCGTAGCGCAAATAAAAAATAAATGAAGTGTTCAATTTTCTGTCATGAAATTAACATAAACTAACTCCAAGAATAATGACCGCATCCGTAATATTTTGGTATCAGAATGATCCTTAACCCCTTAACGATCGGTTAATTTTCAAGAAAACGGTCATAAAAGTGCCTATTTTTTTATTAGTGCTATTTGATTAGTGTTGGCATCTAGTTTAAAATAAACTAACTATCCACAATTACCTTAAAAATATCCTGGTAATGTCATCTGGTGTGTAAAATGAGAAATAAATGTTTTCCGGGCAAAAGAAATGAATTAGTCTTATTCTTATTGGCTCGTTACCACTGAACACTCCAGCCTGGAAATATCACGGGACCGAGAAATAGAGAGCGAAACTTCACCCCGTCATTTTCACGGGAGCGAGAAAAAAGGGGTTAAACATTTCTGTAGCTCAGTGTCTAATAGTTTTCGTGCTACGAGAGTGAGATATAGTAGCGGCGGTAACGACGACAGTATAGTAATAACTTCTCTTTCTAGTATACTAAAGAAATGGTAAAAAATAAGAGCTGATTAATCTTTTCATTTTCTAGCTATGGGTACAGTTAATCCATTCATTCCAATTGNGCAGGTAAGCGTCTCATACAACAACGCCCCCTATAGTTCGTTGCGATCGCGAATTATTCACTGTCATTTCAAAGCCAATCATCGGTTATATAGCTGATTACTTTAATAGACTGAAATTGATTATAAACTCTTTATTAGTTATACAAACTTTATCACTTTTCCTCATTCTAGCCATTCCACCTATCAATAAACCATCAATATCCTCGTCTTCATCATCAGCCGATCAATTCAGGAATTTGAATGAGCAATCTGAATTGATCATGCTCATAGCAAAATACTGCCCACAAGATAATCCATTTTCCATTTCCAAATTGAAAGAAAACGAAAACGTATTGAGCATCAACAGTGATATGTGTTCAGAGTTTATGTGCTTAAGACAAGTTACAGACACTGAAATGCTTTGTTTTCAAAAAAATACCGAAAAAGAAGAGGCTGAATTCTCTTTTGAGACAAAGTTAAATTGCAGCTGCTCGATTTCAAGGAACTTCACAAATGGTATTTTATCGCATTATGGGAAAGAATTCTACCTCTTATCCTCTTTAGAACCAACCTTAACATATTTAGACTTTTATAAAGCCTTTCCTTGCGAAATCAAATTTTCTAGAAATAATGAAACAATGAATAGAATCAACCTCGAAATATCTGATATCAGCGATTTCGAGACTCCTGAATTTTGGACGTTTGCCCTTGCAACAACGATTTCTATGGTTTGCATAAGTTCCATAATCACGCTTGCTGATACTGCTTGCTATGAAAGCTTACAAAAGTTTGGAGGAGATTTTGGACGGCAAAGATTATTTGGTGCAATTGGCTGGGGCTCGCTAGCTGCGATTGGTGGACTTCTATGTGATTTAACACACGATTATCTTGCAGCTTGGATACTTATGGCTATTCTGCAATTGCTTACTGTTTGGAATGTTTCTCAATTGGATCAAGCCTCACTTCTCTCAGAATATCCTGAAAGATGTAGGAAGAGTTCTGAATTCCATAGAATTTCTCGCTTTTGAATTGGGAACCTTCTTCAATGGACTAGGTTTTGGAATATTGTTGTTCTATTTGATATGGGTCTTAGCTAGTCTTAACGCGAGTAAATTCCTTTGCGGATTAACACAGTACGTTGAATGCTTTGTTGGTGAAATACCTCTAATGTTTGTTTCTGGATGGATTATTAAAAAGCTGGGACATTTTAACCTTATTTCAATTTCCCTGCTTTCTTACACCGTGCGCTTTTTTTTGGTACAGCTATCTTCATAATCCCTGACTTGTTCTTCCAATAGAAATTTTGCATGGTTTTACGTATGGAACATTTTTTCCTACGGTAACTTCATATGGAAAACTGAGTGCCAAGCCTGGAACAGAAGCGACAACATTGTCAATACTTCTCGCAACGCATGACGGTTTAGGTAAGTGATAATTTTTTTTCTTTTTTAGTTTTTGTTCAGTGCAATATAAAGATTTTTTGTATTATATGAAGTATAAATTTCCCTGTTAGGAAGAAATCGGAGCTATAAACAGCAAATACACAATTAAATTACAATCCCTAAAGGCCCTTGAATTTCTAAGATATTAAAAATGCTAAACTTACAGTACGAAAAAAAAACGAACAGCTTCAAAACTTTTGTTCCAATGGTCACATTTTCGCGTAATTTTTTGACCACTGCGCTAACGCATTTATTAGTATATAGAGTGTTTCATAATCACCACCCTTAATAATATTTTTAGGTTCCTTGCCTAAAATTAAGTCAAGAGTATCATGAGACAAAAATTAATATTTGAGTAAGAGAAAATAAATTCGCTACCTGAATATGCTAGATAGCTAGTAAGTAAGGAGGATTAAAACAGATCAAGATCACTCTGCTTGATGTAACTTGGAAACGTTTCTAATAAGTGTATTTTCAACTTCTGTTTTCTTCAGACAGCAATCAAAAATGTTTTGATATTTTCAACATCACCTTTTGTAATGGTGATGGGCAGTTTTCATTTCTAATCCCTCGAGACCATAAACCTTCAAACAGACGAAAAAGAAAACAGATTCTGTAAAAACAACTCGTTCAAGGTAAAGTCAAGATAATATAAAACATAAACCCGCAATGCCTGAGCAGAGCAGTCATACTCTTGGTGCTGATCTTAAGTATCTTTTGTCACGGTTCGTAAAAAGACTCATCAAATGTCCTCTGGGGAATAGTGAGTGATAAGCAAGCTTGCTGGCTTTTATGGTCTCTAAAAAATAAAGAACCACAAGCTTGCTTTCTCGAATGCCTAAATAATACACCAGATGTTAAGTGCTCTATTGTACTCTGAGAACAACTCATAAATGCACATTGTATTTGACGGTGAAGTAGTGATTAGTTTTAATATATATATGTATATTAAAACTAATCACTACTTCTACTTAATATCAGACAAGCATGGTTTTATAAGATAACAAAAGCGTTTAATTGTGTTTATTATTTTTCTTCTTAAAAAATCTGGGTGAAATTATGTTACACTACTATAAGTTCTGATTAAGAATCCCTTTGGAATAACTTAATCCTTATAATTCATTTTAATAGCATTTCATTCTCCATTACGTTTTTGTGTAAATGTTATTTGTTTCAATATTCCATACTTAAGTATTGTTATCTTATTTAAAATTTGAATTCATTTAAAAAATAGAGAGTTAATTACTAATTATTTTTATGAATACTTTAAAGTCATAATTCAAACTAATAATAGCTAGAAGCAATTTTAAATTGTAAAATTTGAGTGTGCATAAGGGTTTGCAAAATATATCACATTTGTTATTAGTATTATTTAAAATACAGTTCTTGTTTAGTTTAATAACATTTGTAAATGAACAAAAATAATTTCAAAAATGCACTTGAAATATATATATAGTATATCAATTTATGGCAAACAGTATAAAATATTTTTTATTGTAATATTGCAATTCTCGATAATGATTGACCCAAAATATTAATGGTAACGTAAATAATGTCAAAATGACCAATTAAATCATACAAAATTGAAATAAAAATGTAGTTCTTTTTATGAACCAATATATGATATGAATATTCAAGTTGCGTTGTTTCTAATTTTATAGTATTTACAAGTTTACAAAATTAGAAATAAAGAAAATTAATTTCTTTCTCATCTCCCTGAAAGAGCCCCAAAACAACTAAGCTTTGAATTTTTGTTTATTCAATTCCTTTTCGTATATAATTTCTTTTTTGAGACATTAGATTCAGATGCTAAATGAAAAAGATTGACAATAACCGTCAAAAATACCATTGATAAAAATGTTTGGTACTAGGTAAGACATCTTTAGTTAACCTTCACAAATGGCTTGAAAGGGTTCTCCTAAAGATTCAACCTTATTGTGGATCTGAGATTTAATGCTCGTGTTTCTTACATGATAATAAAGAATATTTTCAATTGTAAAATTATGCTCTACAATTTTTCTGTTCATTAATAACGGATGGGAGATCGTAAGGGAGCATACCTACAAAATTTCAGATTTCAGCAAATTATGTTTTCAATCGGTAATGAACAAAAACAGAAAATTTTCAAATAAATAATTTTTTTTTAAATTTTTTATCGAAACTTTGAAACCTTACCTTCAGTCTATCTGACCTTTAATACATGTGTAAGTTATTTATATGTAGTGGCGGACAAAATTCTTATGATTTCATTTTTTTAAAAATTAGTTCGTTAACCTTGCTCTTATCTGAAAAAATATTTTTGAGACTACCAAAGTTCTGTAGTTGTTGAATGGTATGCAATAAGGAACATTTAGCGTTACTCTCATTATTCCTCGCCAGCTAGGTAGCATACATTTGAATATAAGTGTCAACCGCCATTCTCGCGAAACCTCCAAACCACTGCTGATGAACTTAAGATAAGACCTTCTCCTAACTTCCTAGAAGAGAGAAGGCCTTCGCACGAATCAATTTAGTAGTTCCACGAAAAAAAAACTGCTCAGTGGAGAGAATAAAAAATATCTCTAAACATTCGAACTACTGAAGGATGGAATTTCTTGTTTATGGTAACTCGTGCGAAGGCTTTAGGTTTTACGCCTACCCAACAGATGCATGTAATTGTCAAAGATAGTGTGACTGAAATAAGAAAAAATCATAAACTTTTTATGTAATTTTCTTCAAAAGTTGTCGTTTCGTATAAAATGGTTATTTTAAACATTAAATATGTGATAGATAGAGCTGTGGTGGTTTAGGGGATAGAGCTCTCGCTTCCTAATGAGGTGTCCCGGATCCGAATTCCGGCAATGATTGGTCTATTCGAATTTCACACTCGGCTTAAACCGACCACAGAGCTGACATAAAATATCCCCAGTTGTAGACGAATCATGGGTTAGAGTTCCCTTGCTGTCAAGCTAACCGAGGGAGTTTTTCCTCCCCATGTAACGCAAATGTGTAAATGTTAGTCGTTAGTTAGTCGTAATCTGAAAATTTGGTCAGCTGGTGAAAGACGGTTATAAAAAAAATTGTGTTATATCGCTTGATGTTAAAAAGAACTGATAAAAAGCTGGCAGAGCACAATTTTGCAACTTTGAATCTTTAACGTAGTAATAATGTTTTAGTCTTTACTTTGTGTTTAGTCGCTTTTAATTTCATTTTACTTTTCTTCATTTTATTTTCATCTCGCCTTTCACGATAATTATTCGGCAGGTTGAAATGAAGTTATTTATTCCAAGCTTAATGATTAAAACTAGAGTCGTACTTGTGAATCTTTTTAAACAGTATTTAAAAAAATATATATATCTATAAAGGTGCTGCGTAGCATTGTATCTTGCACTTTTATACATTGTGAGATTTATTTTTATACTTATATCAAATCAGTAATCGAAAATTAACTTTTCTAGGTGCAGGTCTTGGATGTCTCTTGGCAGGCATTGGTTTTGATCTCATAGGGGGACATGAAACGTTCTTCTACTTCAGCATCATATGTGGCTGTGCCACTCTCATTAATGTTGTTAACACTTATCTGCTGAAAGGACGCAATACTAAAAAACTCAATATTGTAAAAGTTTCGAACGGCAAATAGCAAATTTTCCTTCTTTAGTGTCTCATTTATGAACAGCGATGCTATGATGATCCCCATAACTATTACTTTACCCACAGTCTGGATTCAGCACTTTAGAAGAGATTCCCAAAAGAAATGTCTTGCTAATGGTCAACTAAGATTTATAGCGTTTCTCAACAACAGAACAATTCTCTCAAAGCTTAGAACTTCTCAAATGCATTAGGTACGATGCCCGGTAGTATTCTCACAGCGAGAATCTCGTGCTAGAAAACAACACGCTACATGACGAGTCAACATAACGAGTAAATATAGAAACTACACAATTTCGTAATAGTTCTTTATGTATGGTCTTATTAAAAATTTCATTTGACATCAATTGCAACCTGAGAGTTTGCATAACTATTATTCAAATTGAAAAACTAAAGAAATGGGTCAAATATTCAAGAACGGGACGAAAAAGAACGTGATTGAACTCTTAGAAATCACAGTGCAGGAAGAGGGATGTAATAAACATCACTGCATGTTTGATTGCGAGAGGAGAACTGTAATACAGGGTGTTCCAAAATTATCTTTACAACTTCAAAAATTCATAACTTCGAACATAAACAAGATATTTTTATTCTTGTCTTTTGCATGTATTACTGCAACTAATAAAGTTTTCTTTCAATAGGCTGAAAAGTTATAAGTGAGGATGTGGACACCACAACAGAAAGCTCAATGCGTCTCATGATTCATAGAGACGAAATCAGATACACAGGTTCAACGGAACTTCAGGACAACTTTCCAAAGAGACCCACCATCCAGTCCCTCCATCCGTGCATGGCACACAAGCTTCATGAGCACCGGATCAGTATTGCATAAAAGTGGAGCCGGACTACCCAGCACAAGTCCAGAAAATGTGGAGCGAATACGGCCATGAGACGCATTGAGCTTTCTGTTGTGGTGTCCACATCCTCACTTAAAACTTTTCAGCCTATTGAAAAAAAAACTTCATTAGTTGCAGTAATACATGCAAAAGACAGAATATAAATATCTTGTTTATGTTCGAAGTTATGAATTTTTGAAGTTGTAAAGATAATTTTGGAACACCCTGTATTATTTTTAAAACACCTATAAGCTTTGACCAACACTTAAACGAATTTTGATGTTTATTATATTTTCCTTCCTGCACGAAATTCCATCAAATATTGCTGAACTATTTTGTTCCCTTTCAAATAATAGAGACTCAAATGGATGTACTTTAATTTCAATTTTTATAAGGATTTTAAAATATCGTTGAAGGCGATATTTATGGAACACTTTGTATATAAAAAGGTAAAGACCTCCTCACTTACTGACTTTTAATTCCTCACAATGAAATCTGAAAGCTAAGGTTTAGAACATGATCTCTGCGAGATCATGCTAGTTTGCAAACTATTAAAGAATTCAACATTACTCAATGTTGAATTCTTTGGAATCTGATAAGACAGGTGTGTTTAAAAAGATGATGGAAAAATATAATAATGAGTATATTACCTCATATTTACATAGTTTTTATTTACATATCAATTAAGTTACCAAAAGAAATTATAATTATTATTTTTGAAATTTTTTACCACTTTTGAAGTGACATCAAAAGTCACCACTTTAAAATATTTGTATATTATTTTACGATTGTTACTTACTAAAAATTGGTAATGCATCATTTCTTTCAAATAAATTGGTACTTCTATTATTTTAAATATCACTTTAAAGTACTTTGATAAATGGCTGTATTTCAATGAAAATTTATTTATTGGTTGTATCTTTTAAAATGTACTTAAATGCTCTAAACCACACATTTAACAATTGAATGCATAATTTCAAAGAAGTGTCATCATTTATTGCTCTGGTATACTTGTCAATTTTTGTTTCTTCAATTCTGAGAATCCTTTTTGCTACGTATCTTTCGAAATCCTAGTTTTTGTCAATCTGTACGAAAGTTTATGGAAACTGCTTGAGTGTTTGATCCAGAACAGATGACCAACTTAAATGTTGATAAAGATCATTCGAATAAATTTTTTAAGGATTGTGATTTTTTTTTGTGAACTATTAATGAAAGAGCCTGCGTCCTATAATGTTAAACTTTCATTGAATATGGACTAAGTTTGAAGGAAGATTCAGTTTATGCAATTATTCTATTTTAATTATCGTTGATATGCTGTGTATAAATATTTTTTTTTTATTTCCAATGAGCTGCACTATCGGTCTTGCCGATGAGCAGACCTAGTGCGTTCTCCAGAGGTGGTATCCACTCCTTCAGGACCACCACAATGGGTGAGATACCGTTGGTCATGTTAATTTGGACGTCTAGTTTCTGCCACACTAGATGGCAGCACCGAGACTCTATTTGGATGCTAAAGTGCACTAGGAATTTAATCTGTGTATAAATATAAAATGACTTATTTAAAATGTTTGTTATAATTGAAAATGGGAAAGCGAAACAAGGAAAAAAAATGGAAAGTGTAGTGGACTGCAACCCAGCGCGTCCTCATAATTTTAAAATGCTGCATTTCAGTGTACAATTTCACAAATATGCGTCTGAGGTATTTATAAACCCACATTTATTAGTAAATATAATACAAATTTTATTGCTTTATCTAAAGCAAGAGGTAGGAGCAAATATTTCATACGTAATTGTAGAGATAATAATGTACAATACTTAAATACAGTCAAACAGCGATATCTCGAACTTGAAGGGAGAGGAGAAAAAATTCGAGATATCGAAAATTCGAATTATCGAAAATCGCATGTTATCGATGGTAGAATAAAGAAAAATGCTCTTTACATACCTTATTTACTATTCCATATTTATTCTAAAAACACTTTTTACACTTTCAGTTAAAAAAAAGATTCAATTGTTGTGTGCTTTAGAGATGTGGAAGAAAGTTTGTCTATAACACTTTCTAAGTGGACTATAGCTTTAAATGTCTCCTCTGACATATTCGGCTGCCTCTCAATAAATCTCCTTACAGTGTCCACTGCAGAAAGTGCTTGTTTGTTAGTAACATTGGGCGGTAAACCTTCGATTTCCTCATCCTCTTCTTCTGATAGTTCACAAGAAGCTTTCGTTTGAGCGATGATATCATTGTCATCCCACTGACCACACACTGTTACTGCATCATCTACGTTTACAAACTTATGAAATTCCATGTCATCAAGCTTCATGAGTCCAGTCAATCTATTCCAATCATTTTCGGTGTGATTTTCAGCAGAATTAACGATATTGATTGTTTGACTATTTTCGTGATCTTTAATGAATCCAGATTTCTTTAAGCCATTCATTATCTTAGAGGAAGACACATCATTCCATGCCTTGTCAGCCATTCTTAAATTTTTTTTAATTTTTTTTTTTTGGAATATTTTTTCAATTTTAGAAAAAAAATCTACACTATTTATGGAAAAAAAATTCAGGTTATCGAGGGATTGGAAAAAAAAATTCGTGAAATCAAGTTTTTTTTAGCATTGAGTGTATAGGAAATTTGAAAGGAATTTTTTTTTCTTCGAGATATCGAAAAATTCGTGAAATCGAGGTTCGAGCTAGCGAGATTCGACTGTATAAAGCTTTACACTAATTATTAGTGCTAAATACTTGTATTTATTACGAATTATTGCGTTTTGGTGGTTATTTTTTAGAATTTAATTGATAACAACTAATCTCTAAGTGTTCTATTATACCGTTTTTTATATGTTCTGATTGGGTATGCAAAAGTAGATTAATTTTTAAATTGTGCAAAATACACCATTGAATACAAATGTGGAGACAAACTATTATTATTATATAATTTAATTAAATTATGACATGATTATAAGCTGCAGCCTTAGTAGTTAATCATTTTCTTCGATTGCATCGTAACTATATTTAAACAAATGTTTGTAGCAACTACATTACAGCTAGGTATTATAAGTTAGATAAAATATTTTACTCAATATCTTTTAAAAGTATTATTTCAAATAGATCTCTCTTAGTCATTTTTCTCACAAAAAAATTGCTCACAACTTTAAAAGAAATGCTCCTATCAGCTTGTGATTAGTTTTTTTTTTCTATTAAGTGCAAAAAATCCATAAAACCTGGAACATAACTTTAAAATTTTATGTTATTAGACGATTGTTGATCTTTGATTGCATTGATTGAAATATCAATATAACTATTTTTTAAAGAAACTCTGATGTGAATGACAATACCGGAAGTCCTGTTCAGAATCAGCTTCAAATATTTATTAAAAAGCTATTAGTCTCACAAAGTCTGACAAAAAGTTAAAAAATATAGACTAAGTCTTATTGAGTTTAAATATTTGCAAGAAAAAAAGAAAGAAAATCTAATTATCAAACTCACAATTACCATGATCAAAGGTTCAATTATGGAAAAATAAAAAGCGTTAAAATTTCATAATAAGATTGGAATTATATATTTGAATTTCCGTAAGGATTGTTATAGGTAGTACTTTCTGCAGTGTATTTTATTTTGTGGCTGTGGTACCTGTGATGCTCTTAGCTACAAAGGGTGAATAGAAATAAGAGAAGTGGAATGCCATTTATCTGAAAAAGAAAATAAATTTCATCCAGTTAATTTAAATCATGAAAAAAAAAAATTCTAATGTTATAAAACCTGTGTTGCCCTTGCCCCCTAGCGGCAGATCACGGAGAGGACGAGAGAGTTTTAAAAAGAAAGAAAACGAGAAGAAAGAAAACGAGGAACGCGCCTTGCCGAACTATCTCACTAATGTAAAGATATATGTACATTATTCCTTTATATAATATAAATAATATCTTTACATAATAGTGAGGTTAAAAATCAATAAAGTAGGTGGACCGTATAAACCTCACATTTAGCAATTATTGCTCTCGCACTGTGGGTCAGAGGACCATGATCTTTGACCAAAAGTCAAAATTAAATTTTCAACTAAAATATGTGTAGGCAATTTTAATACAGCCCAAATTAAGTATTCATTTCCAAACATTATAATTTACTTTTTGGACCGACGAGAGTACAATGTAATGAAAAATATGTTTAAAAAAATTTTTCTTTTCACATTTAACTTTTACATTTTTATTTAAGAAATATATATAGGAGTTTCACAGCAACACATCCGAATTTTTCAAAGTTTTAAAATTCTACAAATTCCAATCAAGTTAAAAAAAATTTATAACTACCAGGGTACCATATTAACCAACTAAAAATATTTTTTATGTTCACACAGATTCAGGGTATTTCTAAGTACAAAAATCTTGTAAATTTTTTAAACTCAAAACAATTTGTAAGTTATTCAAAGTACAAAGAACATCAGAAATTTTCAAAATACAAACATTTTGAAAATGTTTCTAATTTCAAATTAACAACCAATCTGAAGAGTTTTGGAACACAGGTAACTAAAAACTAGACATAGTTTTCGAAAACTTTAGTTACTGAATAACGATATGAATTTACTTAACTTTCTTAGGTTAATGTCAAAACGCTAGTATTTTATCAGTATTTCCAAAAACTTTCTCAATCAAACGAGTTTTAACGGAAAAATATTAATGAATAATAATTACACTGATAATGAGTAGACAAATTCTTAAAGACTTTTCGAACTCATAAACCATTTTATTCAACTGATTATGTAAAGTTATCTCTTAGAATGATTATAACATATTTACTATATCGAGTAATTAAATACGAACATTCTGACTATGAAACTATTTCATCAGTTTAGAATTATTAGACACATAATTTAAAATTGGTAAAAATATAATCTCTAAAGAAGTATTCATTTAGAAATTAAATATAATGCTTCAATGAGAAAATAATAATTTATATAATAAAAATATACTAGCTTGTGAAAAATTTCCAAATTCCGAAAATAAAAATATTTCTTCCACTTTCTAAAGAAATGATTAAAAAAAAAACATCTTCCTTCTGATAAAGTCTTACCGTTAAGCATTATTTATACTGCGGCCTCCATAGAACAGTTCGTAATCTTTACAATCTTGCTAAAAGAGGAGGCAACAATCAATAAACAAATGAAGATTCCATTTGATAAGAAAACAGCAATTATGAAGAATTTAATCAGAAAGAACATAAAAATCTTATAACTTTATTAAATTGCAAACTTTTTAATAATAGAAAGGTAAAAATTATTGAGAAATTGTTCTTCAAATGTTTGACATGTTCTGTTTCAGAAAGATTTACCAATGCTCTGGTTAGTTTTTTCAAGTTCTGCCTTTTCCTTAGGGAAATTTTGCTTCGTATTTGCTACTAAGAAAATGGCGTTTGACTCTGAAAATTATGATGATAGAACTAAATGAAAACTTAATAAATTAATGCCTGATATTTTCAGGCTTCTCTAGAGGGCGTACTCAAGCGCTGCGATTGCAAATTATTTTATGCTTTTTATATAATGCATGTATTTAAGTGATTATGTATGAATATGAAAGCAAGACTTAAACAAACTTTATATTAAGCTATTATTTACCAATTTAAATCTCAGTACTTTTTATTTCTAAGAAAAACGGAATCAAATTATACTGCTAAACTGTAATTCTTTTATAATGGATGGCTTTTCTACTGATAGACGATTGTAGCATAGTAAGTTATTGCTTACCCTTCAAATCAAAATTTACCCCTCATTTATCTGAAAAACTTATAAAAAGTGAAGCTTCTAGTGAATTGGAATGAATGTAAATAGCGAATATTGAGTTACGTTTGACAATTTTTTAATTTTATATTCCACCTAAGTATTTTATGCTTTTTTTCTGTTTAAAAATTTATTAACTCAGCTGAAGAAAGAAAATTGCAGTCATTTTTAAAATGCGAATTCTTCATAATACAACTAATAATTTAATTGGATTTTTATGCATATTTCATGAAATTTATGCAGTGTGTTCCGTAATTACGAATCTTAATGTATATTTTTAGTCTTTTTAGCGATAAAGTCAATAAAATATGGAGAGTATCTCAAATTAATATTGCAAATGGTAAAAAAGAAGAAAAAAACTTTTAAATTTAAAGAATTAGTATTAAAAAATACTCCAGTTCCCAGGAAAACTTATTTTTCTCTTCAACGAGCATACCAGCAGTTTAGAAATTTCCCATGTCCATGTTTAGAAATTTCTAAACATGTTGCAGTATACCCTCCGCAGATTATCAAAATTGTGTTGGCATGTCCTCGGGTAATTCTCGGGTATATTCCATAGAGTTGGTATATTCCCCTGACCATCTTCACTAGTCCATTGTGCAGTTCTAGGGCGGCGTAATCCCCTCCGCAGAGGATCAAAATTGAGATGGAATGTCATTCAATCATCCTCAAGAATGTTTCTCATACCTTCGTTAATTCCCTATTGTGCATCTCTAGTGCAAAGTAAATAAAGTACCTACTTACATATTGCGGCTATAAATAATGTACTACTACTAAATAAAGTAATATTTCTTCTAAACATTCACATGCTCTTCTTGTGCAATGTGAATAATGTAACCTAACTCATCAGTGATTTGAGGTACCTGAATCGTTTCCTTAGTCTTGCAAAGCTTTTTCCACCAATCACATTTTGGAACGCAAACGTTTCAGTTATTATAACAAAATTGGGTATACTATAGCCTACGTCACAGGTTGTGTTATTCCTACTAAATTTAACCCATGAACGGCATTTTCTGCGAGCCTAACTTCAAGCCACAAATAAACAAATGAAGTGTTTGATCGTTTAAATAGCTGCTCGCCAGATTTTATTGCATTATAAGGAAAAGTAATTGATATTCGATTTTTGATTAATAATTGATTTATGTGGATAGTGGCATAGAATTTAGCATTGCATCATGGTAAATGTTATTCCTACTAAGTGGAAGTAGTTGTGTTTTTTTAATATTATACCCAACTATCTCCATTTCTGTGCTCCAAGACCAGAAAGCATTAGTGACAAACACCACCTACTACTTAACACGTAGTAGTTTCAATTTAAAATTCAAAGTTTACAAACAATTTTTCTGAAATGGTTTTGTTGTTGGTTTCCTTTACTAAATTTATTTCCTGAATTTAATAAGCGTCGTTTCTATTTTTAAAGACTATAAGTTGGCCAATTATGATTATTTTTTTTCAAGTTTTGCTATAAATTCTTATAATATAGACATAATCTATAACGATATCCCCACAGATAAAAAGTCTTTCAATCTTAAAAATGAGTGAACAGTGTGACATCGGTGATTCTTTGTCCTTGTTACGATCGAAAAAACTGCATGATCTTCAAAGTAAATATATTAAATATTAAAAATATTATCATGCTGCTAATAACTAGTCAAATAATTTTAAAAGGAATTAAGACCAGGGATCAATACTTCCCATTTATACTAGTTTAATTTTTACTCACTTTAACTTTTGAGTAATAATTAGGCTTTTAAAATAATTGAAAAATCATAAAAATTTGTAATATAATGTTTGCATTTAAGTTTACCTTACAAATTAGTAAACTTCTATGATTATTTTTTTAATTATGATTATTTTTTAATTGTCTATGATTATTATCTAGATTATTATCTATAAATTAATCTATGATTATTTTTTAATTGTTGTATAATGAATGCGTTAAATTGGAAATATTATAACTTGTAGTAAAATAATATGAAGTTTTCTTTAAAAGTTTATATATAAATTTACATTATAATGTGTAAACAAAGCTGGTAGCTGATATTAAAAAATTGTAATGAATTGTAGCTTGCATTGAGAAATAAATATTGTATTTTTTAATAAAGATATAACCCATGCGTATTGAGGGATAAATTTATATATGGATTAAGAATTAAACTATGTGTCAAGAAATTGTGTTAGAATTTGTTTCAAAGTAATTTTGAGTTGCAATAAAAAGAACATAGATTATAGAAAGTTAGGAAAATAGATTATAGAAAGTTTTGAAGTCAAAGTGACATTTACGGATCTTATATTTTTTTTGTTTAAGCCAGCCAACATAGTATGACTCCCATTTAATAATTTATTATTACCTTTTACATAATGGTGTTTGTAGGTCTTTAAATAAACTTATATATTACTTACTAAGCTTGTATATTTAATTTCAAAATTAAAATATAAGACTAGATAAATGAGACTAGAATAACTTGCTATTTACAGATGTAAGTTGTTAATTTTTTTCTGTCTTACTTTTGCATCATGGCAGGAAATTTCAATTCTAAAGGTACTAGACAAACTAAAAATTTTATTGCTACAATTTTAACAAAAGTCATAGGGTTTCTATGGTTTCAATAAAAACTACACATCATTGAAATAAGAAAAAATATCTGGAAATTAAAGTATAAAAATTATCATTTGTCAATTACAGCCATAGTATCAAACTCTGTAAGTTTCTACTCTATTACCCTATTGTCAAACTTCGTCACTTACACGCTAGCCATAAATATTCCATTGTTAATGATGGTGTGTGGAAATTCTTTGCCTTGACTTATACAGGATACAAAAATTAATTAAATCAAATTGTTTGCTCTGTTTCTCTGTCATTGAATCAGGGTTCTCATGGGTCAGGGAAAACCTGGAATTGTCAGGAATTTAATTTCAATTCCAAAAATCAAGGAATGGTCAGGGAAAGTTGCAATTTTTTTACAAGAACCTGGAAAATTCCTTTATTATATGTACCTGGAAAAAAAACAGTCTTAAAATTGTCAGTAACAGTACTCAGTTGTTGAAATTTGAGTTAAATAATTCTAACATGTATTACAATTGTTTATTGTATAAATTTCACATTTTAGACAAACTGAAATGCTTCCTTCCTCATATAATGATATTTATTTTACATGGAAAATCTAATACTTGGCATTACAAGTAAAAGAATCAAAATTTTCTGATGAAAAATTTCGTTGTATAGATAAAATATGGTATTGATTTTCATTGAAATTTACCTGATATACCTGGAAAAGTCAGGGAATTTCTTTTCTAAAATTTAGTGGGAACCCTGTTGACTATATAAAGGGCAAAGATTTATCTTGTAAATTCAATTAAATAAGCTTTTATTGAGTCTAATCTGTTGCATTAAGTCTGTTTAAATTTTTGAAATTCTACTAAGTTGATCTACAGTTTGACCTGATTTTCTTTGATGATTAAGAATTATTAACTATTTATTAAAATTTCTTGTTATGCTGAAGCCAAATGTTTTCAAAATGTTGTTATGAAACACATGTAAATAATAATGTTTTCTATATTGAAATAATGTTAACTTTTCAGATATTTCTTGATATAAAATTGGTAAGCATTTGGAATCATACAGATAATAATATTGATATTTTTTTTAAATATCCATTGTAATTATTTTTCAGATGTCAGAGAGAAAAACAGAAATGCTGTTTTAGCTCAAAATCGTATGTTATCTACTGAAGTCAAGAGTGATGTTTCCTTTTCCCAGGTAGATGACTTTAAGATCAAAAAATAATTTACTTTCCTGATGGCCAGATATTTAAAAGTAGAAAAATTCTCGTAATTAATTGAGAAGGTACAATAATGTTCAGATATATGAAGAATGCTTTAATTCAATTAGAGAAAATGTTTTGAACTCTAACTTTCTCTTTCAAAGAATTAAAAATGGTTCCCATAAACATAAGAGTGTTTTACTATAAAAAATGAAGCTGTTCATCATTATAAAAGATAAAGTAGATATTAATACTAAGCAAAATTTGGAAATTTCGTTACATTTCCAAAAATTAAAAATGGGTTATGATTGAAAAAAACTTGACAAATATATGACATTTCTTTCCAAACATTTCTCAAAATGTAGTAAACATCGCAAAGTTAATTTCTAAAATTTAAAAAATGTCAAACAAAAGAATTTTTGGAATTCTACAAAAATATTCATAATAATTCCCTCATTGATTTTTTAAACCATTATAAAATGCTCAAAGAGTGCAGTTTCTTCATAAAAAGTAGAGATCGGATGGCGTCTGACAGACAATTTTTTAATCATCATTTTTTACATTTAATCTGCGACTGTTTTGTCCTATCCTAAGTGAACTCAGATGTTGCCATAAAATCAGGATTGCAAAAAGGTGATGCAGATGAGTTGAGTTCCACAATTCAAACTTACAAATACAATTATAAAGTATTCACGAAGATAGATAAAAAGTTAACAAAATGTATGTTCCATTTTATCATTGGATACTTACATGCTATCCCAAAAATATTGGCTACATGATGTAACAGCAACCTAAACAAAAAAATTGCCGTGGGATCTATCCCGGCCAGCTAACTCTAATAAATAAAAATACAATTTTAAATAATAATAGGTAAATGAATGAAAAAATACTAAAGAAAAATTATAAATTAAGGAAAGTAATAAAATTATTGTTAAATGGATAAATGTTGCATTTATCTTACACAATCTCAGTTATGTTTTGGTGGGAAATTTTTTTTTTTTTTTGGTTAATGTCGGGCACTTGGGACTATTCCCCACTGACCTTAGAAATGCCAGAATTTCTACTCTCTTCTCGTTACCCAGTGAGCAGCTGTGACTAAGCCACAGCGGTGGAGTTCGCGCACCCACGTCATACAACCACAAACCTGTATATAAGGTGGGTTACAGTCACACAATTACACAGAAGAAATGACATAGAACACACAGAGAGAGAAAGAAACATCCATGCCCTGGGTGGGATTCGAACCCGCAACCATCGGCTCCGCAGTCAGGCACGCTAACCACTTGGCCACCTGGTGGATTGTAAAATAGACTGTCTGGTAAAATGTTGTGTTTTTGTAGAAAGACCACAAAATTTTTTTCACTAGTTGTTAAATCCCATATTTACATTCACTAGTTGTTAGTCCCATATCTCCAAATTTGGCATGGTAGCAATAGTGCCGATCATTGTTTAAAACAATGCTTATATTACTTACTAAATTATTTGAAATTGTAACATAATTGAAGTTTTCCTTTTTGTGAATGTTTATACAAGCTTTGATAAAAAGTAAGCTAAAATATTTTTAAAGATTTTATGTAACATACCTAAGTTCAGCATTTATATGTTTGCAATTCATTCAGCAAAATTTTAAATTTTTTTGGTTTACAAATTCTGAATGCAAAATACAAAATACTCAGTTACAAAAAAAAAAAAAAAAAAAAAAAAAAAAAAAAAAAGCTTACTCATAGTGTTTGGTATTTATTATGGAAATGTTGACGTAGTACTGTTTCACACTTTGATATGAAGTACCAAATTATCATAAATAATATTTACAATGACGCTTACATCATCTGTTTGTTTTTCTCTTTTCTCCTAAATGTAATAATTTGACAATTTTTAATTTTCTTTATCCAGTTACAGATTCTAGATATCCATTTAAAATTTATTAACTGGTTCAATTCTTCATCTAGATTTTGCTGCATTTTGCAAAAATATGCTTAAATCTCTATACTCACCTTCAAATAAGGAAGCTAATTTATATATTATTAAAAATATTGTACCTAATTGTTTTTGTTTATATTTAAGAAAGCTTATCGATTTGTAAATTGCCAATTCCATTTTGATGTTGTTTTTTTATTGATTTTCTCGAATTGTTAAAATTTTTGTTTACTTCAAAGTTACTACTTTCTCTGAAAATAGTTTCTCAGATACATGTAATCAAACAGCTTTTTTTTTGTTAAAAAATGCAGAGATTTATTTTTATTTTTCAGGTGAAAGACTTACTCTTGGACCTAAAGGACAAAAGCAAAAAACTAGATAAACAAACTCTGACAAGAATAAAAAATTCTTGTTGCCATGCAGAATTCATTGAGTCATTTTTTAAGTAACTTACTTTTCTTAATATTTTTTTTATTGTTGCTAAATTAAGTTTAAAAAATGTCATCTCATTTATCGACCCACTGAAGGGAACAATCCTCAAGGGATCCTCGAGCCCAAGACCTGTGGCACGGGAGCGCTAAGCGCTTCCACTCAGCCACCGGGTGTCAAATTCAGATGTACAATGTAATAAATTCTAATTGTGCTTCTGACTTTTTAAATATATTTGTAATTATTAAAAAGAAAAAAACTTCTTAATTTCAAATAATTTTTTTATGTTGCTTTTTTTATAACTTGTTAAATAGCTCTTTTCTTTTTAATTTTTAAATCCATTTGATAATTTACCAGTATTTATTTAGTATATTGACTAGTGATATTTATTTGTTATTTTATTTTTTTATTTACTTAATTTGACCTCTGTAATAAATAAAATTAATTTCCCTAAATAATTTATAATTATAAAAGGTATTATCTGTTCCTTCTTGTATGTACCCCTATCTTGCTTGTTTGATTAGTATTAGTTGCTTACATGGTAAATAAATGATTTATATTGTTTATTAAATCCTATTGGTTCAGCATCTTGAACCTACTATGGTGGTCCTTGTTAAATAGTAAAATTTTTGCAAATAATGATAGTTCATTTTGTGCCATTTATATTTAGTTTGCTTTTTTCTTTGCAGCATTTAACTTGTTCTTTATGTTCTACATGATTTATTAATACCACATAAAATACATTCTTATGTTAATAAAAACTATTAGTTTACATGTAAACAGGTGCATTGGCTCTTTTTTTTTTTTTTTTTTTTGTGATAACATATTTTCTCTTTCTTGATTCTTGAATTGGTTCTTTCAGCATAAAAACTGATCATGATGCCTCTGGAATAATCTATACTTTTATTTTCTTGATTCCAACTTCCTGTACAGTGTATTCTGTTACGTTTTCAAATATTCTCATTTTTTCATACAGAATTATTTCATACATATTTCCTTGTCTGTAATATTTTCAATATCTTTAAATTCTAACATGTTTTTCTCCCAGACAAGTGTTGTGTTGCATCTCTCAAACTCTATGTATAGAATAATTATTTTAAAAGTGACACAGTAATGAAATTGAGCTAAGTTCTTCGTCTTTAGTTTTGATTTAATTGTTGGCTGAAAAATTACATACAGCCAAACTTTGATGTTGCAAACTCAAAGGTTGATACTAAATATTTCTTGATATTGAGTACTTTTTAATAATTCCGACCAAATAATTACTGTGTTGACATTTTAAAATTGGTATAACATGTAATCACTTCAAACAATGTCTACATCTTTGCTTTGTATCTGTTTTTGCATTTTAAAGCTCTTCAGTTTCATCATCTTTCTTTTCTAATACTTCTCTAGATACCTTATTATTTTATTGTTCTCAATCACAGCGCATTGAGACATTATGATCCATAGTATCTACTTCCTAGTTTTTTTTATTTATTTAATTACGAATCTTTTCTTATTTGTCTACTTTTTT
Organism: Parasteatoda tepidariorum; assembly: GCF_043381705.1. Classification (NCBI taxonomy): domain Eukaryota; kingdom Metazoa; phylum Arthropoda; class Arachnida; order Araneae; family Theridiidae; genus Parasteatoda; species Parasteatoda tepidariorum. The sequence continues at coordinate 17,612,153 of NC_092208.1, forward strand.
TGGACTACGTAATGATTTAGGCAATATCTTTTCAAACATGGTGATCTTTTTCTTATTTGAGTTTTGAGAAATGAATAAGGAATTGTTTGAGAATTGGAATTTAAAAAAACACACACGCATTTTAAAATCTTAAAAAATTGGAGAGAGAAGAATTGGGATAAAAAATATTCCATAAAATTAAAGGTTATTGAGAAATGTATGTGACTAAAAGACATTTTTCTATTAGAAATGCAGCAAACATGCTAAGAATTCAGATGTTTTTAAGCTTTTAAAGTTTTACTATATTTCAAAAAAGATGAGAAAACTTTGCATTCAATTTATTTGTTAGAAAATAATATCTCAGATGTAGTTTAACTAATTGAATATAAATGTCATGTTAAGTATAATTCATTTTCTTTTGAGTATGTATAAAAATTATATGCACAATTTTCTTATTTTTATGTTCTTAATTTTGATTTATTTTTAGGATTAATGGAGTATTCAATGCCTTGTTATCTTGTCTTAAACACAATGATGCTCAAATCCAGTTAGAAGCTGTTGCTTGCTTAACTAATCTGGCATGTGGGCCACACAAACTTTGTTTTAGAATCGCTAAATCTGCAGGCCCTTACTTAGTATTATTTATGACAGGCAGCAGTCACTATTTACAAGTAGGAATGTTTATAAAATCAATCAAACTTTTAAACAATTCTTTTATATTGACTTATTTCGTGACTTCTCTATTTTTGTATTTGGGCAAGTGCTATGATACAGACCCTGTTGAGCACACTTTGATTCATTTTAACTCTTGAAATGTGAAAAATTATTTGATTGCAAACTTTTTAACCAATCCAGTTCAGAGCTTATGTGTTATGACACATTTAGCAATTTCTTTATTAATATTTTAAATAATTTTGTTTGAATAAACAAGTTATAGAAAATCAAAGTAATTGCTTAAAAAATGTATTTGACTTTTTCTTTTCAGAAACCTGAAATTATTTGAATAATTTGTGCATGATCTTGATCAGTGTGTTTGAATTTTACTAATCACAATCTGAATTTCAAAAGGCATATTTTATGTAAATTTTGAATCAATAAAAAAGATATGAGTTAAAATACAAAACAATTTTTATTTCCATGACAAATTAAAAGTTGTTATTAAAATATTTTGTTTAACTCTACATTGTTCGTTTACAAGAAAAAGTTTTTTTTTCTTTTTACATCGAGAAGCCAGCCACATCTGCTATTTTTCTTCTAGCAGCCCAATACAAAATAGCCTTCATGTGAAAGTTGTTAATGGTCAAAGAATTAATAATGTTGCTTGGAGATAGACTGATTGTCAAGTGATTAAAGCTCATGGCCTCTTCCGCATAGCACAGATGACAGTCAGAGGAGTTAGAAAGCATATTTACAAATGTTGCTTCTCATTTAACACTATTCAGTTGGCATGTGTGGATTAGAGATAACATGGACGCGAATTAGAAAAAGTGTTGTAGAGATACCTTCGCTGCCTTGTCTATGGTTATGATAAATAAATTATTTCAATGATATTTAATATTTTTGATAATAGTGTGTTATAATTTATTTTCAAACTATGCAGAACTTAAAAATTTTTACTGTGGTATAGTTTCACATCTAATTGTAGGTGCGGCAAACTAACTTAGATAAAGTTATTGCATCCGAAAATAGAAGTTAATTAATATCTTATTAATTTGTGTGCTCATTTCTTTTTGTCTACTTCTTCAATTACGAAATATTTTATAATATATCTCTTAATTTACGTATCGTTTATTTATTTATTTATTTTGTTGCTTTTTTTTTGCAATGCCAAGCAAAAAATCTGTTACTTTAGTGTTTTTTAAGCAAGTTGAATGACAGTGTGGAATCATCCGTTCTCTCCATATGCAATCATTGTACACAGAAGTTTTATTTTTAATAAAGCTATATTAAAATTATTTGTTAGGATTTTTTTCACTGCACTATGTATTGTAATATGTGTCTTGTCTTTTGAAGCATAAAATGAATTTTTTTATTGAATGTTTTACTTCATTTTTTTTATTTTTAATTATTTATATATTTTAAATAAATTTTAATTTTATGCAATAACTTAGATTGAACTTAAAAAAATTATGCTAAAAATTGACTTAAGCTTAGAAGCATGGATTCTTTTCTTAAATATGATACTTAAATTAAGTAATATATATACACTCATATTATGCTTCATAAACATTTCATGAAACAAGTTTGCATGAGGTACTTGAATACATAATTGATTGCTATTTGTTTTTGAGGTAATAAGTTGGTATTTTTTTTATCTTCCAAGTTTAGGCTCAGTGTGCATGGGCAATCAGAAACATTGCAAATGATTGTGAGACTTGTTATTTCAGACTAAAATCTCAAGGGGTCTTTCCAACTCTTTTAAAAATTCTTGTGGTAAGCAAATTTTGATTTTTTTATGCTTTAAAAATACTTTACTTGAAGCAGATGGATTAAATATCTAAGTTACCTTAAAAGGTAATTTTGATAAAAAGTATTTTTAACTAGTTTTGTTTAGATATTCACTTTTCTATACTCTTTGCACTTATTTCTTGTTTAATTTTTTAATTATACATTCTTGAATATTAGTAAGATGGTTTACCTACCAAATATTTTTATTTATTTGTTATAATTAGTTATACGAGGGTTGCTATTTCTATTTCTGGCCTTGGCAACAGTAAGTGTTGCTAGGCGACCGCAGACGATTTTAATCGAAAGTTTGATATTTTTAAACATAAATTCAGCAGACGATTTACCATCATAGCTTCATTTGTGTTGTTGACAGTAAATTGAAAAGTTCTTCTCTTTCAAAAAATGGAATTGAATCGTGAACATTTTCGTGCCATTATTTTTCATAACTTTCGACGTGAATTGTCAAGACAGGAGTGCTTCGATGAACTTAATTCTTTATTCAGCGATAAAGCGCCATCCTACAGCACTGTAAAAAATTGGTAGGACGAATCCCTTGCAGGCCGTCCAAAATCCGTTGTTGTGCCAGAAAAGATCGATGCTGTGTGTGAACTGATAAAGCAAAATCGTCATGTGACATACCGTGAGATAGAGGCGTCTTTGGACATTAGTATGACTAGCATCAATAAAATATTGCATGAACATTTGAGCGGAAAAAAAAAATTTCGCGTTGGATCCCGCATAATCTGACAAATACTCAAAAAAAGGCTCGTGTCGATTGGTGCAAGGAAATGTTGGAAAAATACGTTCAAGGTTCATCAAAGGCTCTGTATAATATTCTACTACACAGGTGACAAATCGTGGATCTATGCATATGAGCCGGAAACAAAACAGCAATCAACTCTATGGGTCTTCCAAGACGAGGCCAAACCAGCAAAAGTTGTTCGAGGAAGAAGCACATCGAAACAAATTATTGTCTGTTTCTTCGGCATTAACGGTTATGTGGCAACAGTGGAGTTAGAGCAACGCAGGACGGTCAATTCTGAATGGTACACGACCATTTGTTTGCCAGAAGTCATCGGAGAAATTCGGAAAAAGCAGAAGAACAGGCGAATCATTCTTCATCATGACAATGCGAGCTCTCACACATCGACTCAAACAAAGGCATTTCTGACGGAGCGAAAGATCGAACTGATGAGTCATCCGCTGTACAGCCCTGATTTGGCACCCCATGACTTCTTCTTATTCCCACACATCAAAAAATTACGTGGACAACGATTTTCGACCCCCGAAGAAGCGGTTGATGCATTCAAAGATCATGTTTTGGAGTTACCTCAATTGGACTGGAAAAAGTGCTTTGCAAATTGGTTCAAATGCATGCAAAAGTGTATTGATCATCATGGAGAATATTTNGTTGATGCATTCAAAGATCATGTTTTGGAGTTACCTCAATCGGACTGGAAAAAGTACTTTGAAAATTGGTTCAAATGCATGCAAAAGTGGATCATCATGGATAATATTTTGAAAAACAATAAAACCAATTTCGATCTTACATGTTTGTTTTTTCATTATTAGGCCAGAAATATAAATAGTATGATTATACAATCTTTGAAAGTAAAGTTATTGCAGAAAAAATGCCTTTATTAAAAATGTAAGTCTATTGTGCTTATATTCTTATTTTATCATCGTGTATAATTTTAAGATAAAATTTTGTCTTAAAATTTTATATTTTTGTTGAGTAAAATATGGTTGAAATATTATTATTTTTTTTTCTTTCTGTAGCTTAGAAAATAGCTTCAAACTTAATAGGTTATATCAATTTTTAGTTGGTTTAAAAAAAAACATAACAGCAAGCTGTTCAAGAGGCAAGTTTTTTAGATCAAGTTTTATTTTTTTTTGGGGGGGGGAGGGAATATGAAAGTTGTGAGTTATATATACAGAAATACTGTCAACCAACAATTATAAAATTATACCGAAAAGCAATATTATCTTACACAATTTTATCTTCTCTCCAAAAATAAAATTTCTTTCTTCTCAATCAAATAAATTATTATAATTTTGAAGAAAACTTTCAAATCTGATTTTTTTCTATTACCAAAATTATGTTGTGAAATAATTAATGTATATTTTTTGTTATTTCAAGGTGACATTTAATGGGAAAATGTGTATCAGAAATATTTTGAAATTTGGTTGAGATATTTTATTTTCGAATGATTAACAAAAACTTTAATTTTTTTTAATGAAACTGCTGAGCTTTGTGACTTTTCTTTTAATAAATGAAATTTGTAGCATGATCTTCTATTTCTTTAAATATGTGAGAACTGAACAACTGTCAGACATGTAGAAAAAAAAATTTGTAAAATTTGTTCGCCAAATATAAATGCTCATTTCATCTTTTTTCAAAATGCTATTTATTATGCATAATTATTTCATGATAAGATATTTTTGTTTTGAATGATTAAAAAGTGATTTAAAAACAAATAAAACAGCTGAGAATTTGATCTTTTTTTATAACAAATGTATTAAAAAATAAATAAAAATTACAAATATCACTATTAAAAATCAAAATTTTTTTAAACTTTTAAGAAAGTAAACTGTAACGCAGAAAAAAAATTTATATGCTATTCTTCTATCTTCTTCTTGTTATTTTAATTCAGCAATACTTTCGTAAAATTTCAGGTGTTCATGTTTAAAAGATAACAGATATTTAGATTCAAAAGATGTTATAGTTAGTTTTTATAATATCTTCCCATGAGATTATGTTGAGAAGTGTAGATGCTGTTCTAATTATATTTTTTATGATAAGAAATAGGTTAAAGGAGTTTTTATATTGTTCGATTAAATTTGTAATATTCATTTAATTAGAATAGTTTGCAAAAGTCATTATTTTTGTTTTTTCAGTCACCTATACCTGATGTAATTGAACCTGCCATTTATGCTCTAAGTGCCTGTCTCAAACATGGAGATCTTGATTTAATGTAAGTTAAAAGAAGTATTAACTTTTTATTGATTTACTAGTGAGTACTGTCCCTGTCTTCCTATAGCTAGCCTAAATCTTCAAGACTTCTTACACATTTCTTTCAGTATCTTAGCTGACTCTTTGCATCTGAAAGTAACGATCAGTACTATTTTTTATGAATTTGCAGAGTTGATCAGGTGCAAAATGGAAATCAAAAGCAAATGTAAAAATAGCAAATGCGGTGTTTTTTTCTATTTTCTGTTTGTGTTACTGCATTTTCATTGACTGGATTGAAAATATTTGCTGGCAAAAATTTATTGACAGAAAACAAACTACAAAACGAACAATTCAACGAAATGAACTTCATTTTCTCTCAAAACACATAATCATCCTTTACCAGATAAAACAACCATATGGAAAAAGATTTCTAAGATCTGTCCATATTAATTTGATTAAATATTAATATCCAATCCTGCAATTTCCATAATCTTTTTCTTTGTTCTATAAAAATGGATGTTTTCCAAACAGTAAAAATTGCAATTTTATTTGTAATTGCTTCCATTCTAATTCTCAAAGCAAAATCTAAGTCCTGCTTTTTTTTTAATATAAAGGTACATAGCTCCAAAAACTATAATTTTAACTACAACTATTTTTTTTTTCTACCTATAAAAAAGTTCCTAAAAAGCAAAGCTGAAAATTCGTTAACAACAAAACTGATTTAAAATTTTAAAAAAAATTTAAAGTAGAGATCATTTTCTATATGGTCTATATCTACTAATAATAATTTTAGCTGAAATGAATTATGCATTGTTAGAAACAACAAATCCTTAAATCTGATATAATAACTCTACTACTGTCAGCATAAATAACATTTTCCTAGTAGAAATTTCCCTAAATATTTTTCTAAAATGTGCACAACTTGATATTTTTCCTTCCAACAGTTTTTACATTCTAAAGGGGAAAACCATGTTTTTCATTCCTTTCTGAAACAGCATCAGTAACGAAGGCATCACTGCCAGAATCTTTTTTTAATATATAGAGAAAGCTGATTAAAATCTTGTATCATGTTCTTTCTGTATGTAATTTGAGTATGTTTTCTACCTTGAAATTATGTGTTGTGGTTGCACAAATCAAAAGTATAATTTTAATTGTAAAGCAAAACACAAATTAAAGCTTTACAATATCAAATTAAAATGTCTCATTAAAAAGTTTTCAAAATTTTCTGAGCCGTTTTATACTAAAATTCACATTTATTTCGTTATAGAGGAAAAATAATTTTAAAAAAATTTTAAATGAACATATCTAATGTCTTTGAGATTATTATTTTGAAATATTTCTTTGCAGTGATGAAAATGGAGAGAAATATTCTAATGGATTGTTGAAACTGATTGAAGAACACAGGTTTCCAATTCCTACTCTTCAAGAAGCAGCTTTTGCATTAGCTAATTCTTTTTATATGTAAGTTAAGTCAACAGTTTGAATAATTTCATTTATCATGAAATTTCTGCAATTAAATATCTATGTATAGATGCCGGTTGATTTAAAAAAAAATCGTGTACAAATTTGAAGGGCAAGGCAAACATTAAAAAAAGAATAAAGAAACAGAAACACAAGTTCACAAGCACTATCCAAAGCCACTAGATGGAATTGCTAATTCTACATAACATGCAAAAATTGTTCTACTTCATTTTTATTTACTGCATTTCCACGCATTTCAAATTTACAACTAATACTACCTCAAGAGATGCTCAAAGGTTTTGCTAAATTATCACACCAGCAGGATGTGTTCGAGATTCGAGAAAGTGCGCTGTTCCTTGCAGCGTTGATGTAATGCATGTGTTCTGGGATCCGGCTAAATTGAGTATATATGACCAACAGTGTTTCTCATAAAAGTGTATCATTTGTTAACATACTCTAAAAATAAAACGTAGATGTATTTTTGTTTATTATTGTGCATAGTATATAATAGTCAACATCTTCTATCAGCCCTGGATAGCCTCTCCCTTTCTATGTTCTTATGTGATTTTTTTTATTATTTTTGTATGTCTGTTTTTGCTTTTTTATTTTGGCCATTATTTTATATGTTGCATTTATGTATTTATTTTTATTCACATCAATATTTTTTTTAATATTCTATGGTTTAAATATCAAAATATTGCTATAAAAATAATGTATTTTATAAGTGTTTTAATCAATTGGTGTTTTGATGCATTCTATCTTAATTTATCTATCCTCATTTATCTTAATTCAAGCACCGCAGTACACATTAAATAATTATTCAAAATTTGTTGAATCAGTTCCAAGTGATATTTGTTGTACCTTAATCATACTGTTAAGGTAACAATAGTTTTTTTTTTTTAAATATTTATTATGGCAATTAGGCAGAAAATAATGTCATAAGATCTCCTTTAAAATTTATCCAGTTTAACAGTTACATTATTTTTTAACAAAAAATATAATATTTATATTTTATTAAAAACAAATCTTAATAAAAACTACTGTCGTACATAACAAAAAATTGTATTCAAATTTTTTAAATGTTTATTGGGAAATAAGGCATATCAAAGCAATTATATATTTGGAGTACAAAGAATTTTTTTATGAAAATAGTTTGTAAAATATAAAACATAATTACCATTTTATGTACTTTAACATTAAATCTGGTATTAATGCCAAACTGTTATTATTTTATTGTTTTTATCCATTGTTTTCTAATTATTGCAAAAACAAATTGTATTAAAATAGTAACTTTTTATTTCAAACCTCTTCACAATTATTTTATATTTAGGATTAGGATAAGAAGTGGAAGCCCTATAAAATTCAGCAAAGAGTACACAATATGGATGATTAGCATTTCTTTGTCAGAAATAAATTAGCATAATTTTTAGTGTATGCATATTTAAATGAATACAAAATGTATCATATGAACTTTTATGTTAAAGAAATGACTCTGGTATTTTTTATTTATTATTGTTATTAAACATTGAATACCTACTATAGCATGATTTACAATTTTTTCAGAGCTGTTAAAGCTAATAGTGATTTTGAAAATTTTGACATACAGAAAGTTTTAGAATGCTTAAAGACATTTGTTTATCAGGATTCAGATGAGTGTTTAGTAAGTTTAATTGTTTTTATATTTATCATTTGCATTTATTTTCATTTTGGTATGATATTAAAAGTTTGTACATATTGTAGGTTACTCTGCAGTTGATCAGATGCTTAGGTTATTTGACCTCTTCAGAATTTGTCACTGAAAAATTAATCAACTGTGTCCAGTTTCATGAAATCACCATTAAGTTATTAAATCATCCTTTCCATTTCTTGAAGAAAGAGTTACTGTGGGTTTTGACCAATATATCTGGTAAGCTTATATTCTTGGAGTAGTTGGAACAATAAAATGTATATAATGAATTGTTTTAACAGATTTTGTAGATTTTTTGGTTAAAATTCTGGTCTCAATTTCAGCATTATTTTTAAAAAATTTTTTGGTCGTAAACTATTTTAAACTCTATTCTTTTAATGCAGTGTTTCCCAAAGTGTGGTATGCGTACTCCCAGGGGTAAGGGAACAGTTTAGCATGGGGTAAGCGTTCTAATGCAAAATATCTTGCAGCAAACAAAAATTTCAAAAAAAAAAATTTTAAAAACAAGGCTAGCCATGAAAATATACGATTACGTATTTTTCTATTGGATATCTTTTAGCAGAGTTAACAGTTAATAATTAGTGGTGTCAGCAGCCAGTTCTGATTTTTACCTTTTGTGCGATTTTTTATAGTACAAAATTCATTTATTTTTTATTAGGGGTACTCAGCATTACAAAAATTTAGAAAGGGTACACGAAAGTCATAAATTTGGGAAACACTTTTTTAATCTAATAAACATATAAATAATAATTCCAGAATCAAGAGCTGTTTTTACTATGTTTAAAAATTTTAAACTTCAGAAAAATTAAATTAAACTTCTTTTAAATTAATTCCCAATAACTCATTCTATACTAATAGTTTAAGTTTCACTATTAAGTTAAAAGTTCCAGTTTTACATAATTTTCTTTTTTCAAAAAAAAAAAAGAAAATTCCAGTGCTTTTTTACTATAAATTAGTTTCTTTATGTTGGTAAATATTTATCACAATATTTATTTGTGAAAAGCAAACTATAGAAACACTCTGTTGTATGTCTCATTAATTCATAATCATAATGCATATTGATACATGTTCACTACAATGCAAATAACTTTGTGTCTAAAAAGGATGTTCTGGTGTAAGTTGAATGACTAACAACTTGATGTCAGATGCATCCTTTTAGGAATATAAAAAAGTATGCTGCTGATGACACAGCTAAAGTAATTATTTATCAAATTCATTAGCTAACGTCATCATGCAGCTAAACTTTTGAAAGTTATCAGTTGCACCATTCAAAATTCTGTTTATTGTAAATTTAACGAATTTTGTCCGACTGGAAAAAAATATTGTAAATAACGAAACACTGCTATATCAGAAACATGAAAATTCCATTGAAAAGTAAAATTTAAATGCTTACAAATTTAACTATGTTAAATACAAGCTAAAAATGTAATGTTCACACTAGTAGTACACTTCATTTTGTAAAAAAAAGAAAAAATCTTACATTTATTTTAATGATTTTTAAATTTATTATTATAATTTTAAATTATTTTGTATGTTAATTTTGTTTTATCGTACCTTGGAAAATTGTTTTAATTATTATAATAAATTTGTTTGTGTTATTTTTGTTTTAATTCATGTTTTTTTTTATAGTTTCACAAGTTATTGATAACAACCATGCATTGTTTTTGCCTATACTTAAAGTTTTAGAAACGTTTCTGAATACTTTAGATTCTGCATCCCTACCTGTATGTATTTAAAAATTCATTCATATTTCTCAATTTATTATTTTTTTCATGCATTGCTTAGCAATTTTCGTACTAAAATGATCTTTTTTTTTCTTCCAGGCATTATATTATGTGTGTTGCACAGCAAAGGGAAATGAAAACATATGTTCTCTGTATCAGCAATATGGTGTTGTATCTAATATTCAAAACCTTATGGCTAGTGACAATACAATTTTAAAAAATTCTTCAGCGACGTGCCTTGCTATTATTCAAAAGCCTGATTCGTCTCCATACGAGTGATTGTTTTTGCTGTAAAAAGTTGTGACTCTTATGATTGTGTTGCATTAAAACAAAAAAGTCTAAAATTCATTATTTTTAATCATAAGTGGAATTTTAACAAGTGTGAACAATATAAAACTGTGATTGTTTATTTTGTAAAATATTATAACTTTTATGTGTAAGTTGCATTAAATAAAATCTGAAATTCCTCTTTTCAGATCAAAATAATTTTTTTAGCTAATGCCAACAGTATAAAACTGTAGTTACTTGGGTTGTGAAATATTGAGTGACTTATAAGTGTGAGTTGTATAAAAGTAAATAAAAAGGACTCATTTTTATTTTTTATCAAAAGAATTTTCTTAGTAAGTGTCAACAACAATAGAAAACCAAAATTAGTGTAGAAAATACTTTTCTATTGATTAACTATTTTTTATGTTAAAAAATATTTTGCTTTTGTCTCAAATGTTTCGAGATAAAGAAATTATGCTTACCTTCCAAAAAAGTTATTTTAATACAATTGTCAGGTAGTTAATTTTTTAAAAAGAACAACCAAATTTGAGCATATTTTATTCAAAAAAAATATATAAATGTAATGAAAGTGATATATAAATAAATTAATATGTATTCAATCATTGTTATTTATTAGTTTTTTCTTATAAAAATGCTTGTGTGAAAAACATTTTTTACCAACCGAAACATTGTTTTACGGAATTCTAAAATCAAAAAGCAATTTTACTTATAATATTAAAAAAACTCGTGTAATGTCAAAAGTAATTTCTAGATATAAATTTTCTATTAAATATGATTTAAAACAAGTATTAAAAAAAAACAAGAAGTTTCTTTTCTCCACACGTAGGTATTACACGCAAACATTTTCTTTTTTATGTTAAGTGAATTTCAAAACAATTAAAAACAGATGATTTTGTTTAGTTTTTTTTATGTATAAATTTTTCAAAACTTCTAAATAAAACAATCTCTTTCATAAGAACTAAGGTACTCAAAAAAACTATTTTTACTCATTTATTTTGAATGGTTACACAATTGACATATACCTGATAATAAAATAAGTGCACTATCAGTATATTTTTATCAGAATAAAAACATATATTTTTCAAAATATTTGCTTTCTCATCCTTTTATCAGCTTTTAAAAGATAATATCTTATTTTTTAGTTAATACACTGTTAATTGATAGATAATTTTCTTATTTATATTTCATATTTTTTAAAATCTTTTTTATAGTTCTGTTAAAACAAAGATATCCAAAACCAAAGCACTACAATTGCTATTACAACTTTCAATGATAATCCTCCCAATTTACTTCCAGCTTTTTTATTTCTTCCACTCCGAAGTGGATATTTAACCCTTTCCTTGTAAGTCAAAATTGCATTCCTTGCTCCCGACCATTTGTGTGGACCTTGTAAGCGATATTGGTAAGGTAATGATGGACCCAACCATAATGCCCAAAACAATTTTTGATCAGTAAAAAATATCTTAACCAAATTTGGCTTTGCCCCAAACTGAAATGCTATATCATCTAAGTAATCTATATAATCAACCCGTGTGGTCAGTCGGTCAGATTTCTTATACCGTTTAATGTTCATTTCATAGGTTTTTCGCACTTCTGCGAGCATCTTCTCTGTTGGTGGGAATTCGACTTTTTTATTAATTAAAAGAGCTGCCCATCTACACTGTGATTCCCCCATTGGAAAACCTGGACCCAAAGGTAAAATGAATCCTATAATAGCGAGTGTGGGGTGGGGTAATTGAGCAGGATACACACATTTATAGATATTAAGGCAATCGCCATCTTTTGTTAAAATGCCATCGCTTAAGAAGGGGAATTTCCACTGGTATCCTGTTGCCATTATGACCGTATCAACTTCTGTGATATTCCTTTCGCCTTCAAATATGACGCCACATTCTGTGAAACACTTGATATCGTCTTTGACGATGACGTGACCAGAGAGGATTTTGATTGGTAGGATGTCTGACACTACAGGATCTTGCGACATTAAATGATGTGATGGCTTTATACCGTACAACGAATGATTAAATGACAGCCGTTCAAAGAAGTTTTCTATATACCGACTGCTCCATGTTAATGGCAGGCTTTGAAGTAGGTAATTTGACCATCGGCGGAGACAACATAAGTCAGTAGGCAGACCGTATGGACCTGACCGTGGGAGTACCCAGGCTCCAGTTCGAGTGCTGAGATACACCTGAAACATAGATATCTAATTTATGACAACTCTTTTATCTGTTTTCCTGAAAGTGACAGTGCGAGAAAAATAAATTTTAAATCACTAATTTTTCATAAATTGATGTCAATAATATCATTCCTTTCATTAAACTGACTGTGATTTGAGTAAAGTCTGTTGTCAGTGCCTGTGTTCATGATCCAAAAACACTGAATTAGCAGTTTATATTTTGGTACACGCTCTATCTTTTATTGATGATTATTTCTAAAAGATTTATTAAGTGTGAATAAAGTAAAATTTAATGCTTGCACTGCAAATTATATCGTATTAAAAATTATTATGTAACTAAAGATTTAACGCATATCCTTCAAGCGCCATTATAAATACAGTAAAACCTGTTTTAATTGACCTCTATAAGAACTAAATTTCTTTATATAGATAAAAGCGAAAGTATGTCTCTATCTCGAGTTTTTTTTTTTTTTTTTTTTTTTTTTTTTTTTTTTTTTTTTTTTTTTTTNTTTTTTTTTTTTTTTTTTTGCACTTTCAAAAGAAGGTTATAAACAACCACATCTTTCGGGCACAAAATTGAAAATACGAAATTTTATAGACTTTAGAACATTCTACGACGAACCGTTGATTTTAATTATTTAAAATCAGCGGTAATTAAAATGAAGCAAAAGTTATGACTTCAAAGGCAAAATTAATGGAAAATGGGTACTAATTCGTTTACGAACAGAAACGTACAATCATTGACATTAATGATGCTTATTTAATTAAGTAATATATGATTTTTTTTATTTTTATAACCGTTGTTGAACAGCTGAACCAATTTTGAGTTTACGTCTAACAATGTTGAACTCCGTAGCCTTGTAATTTTGAACTCAATCCAGAAGACAAGGGAGCTCCTGGTTCAAGTTTCGGGAGAAATTTGCCTTCGTGTAGGACTTTTTGATAGAACTAATCCACATTTGCGTTACATGGAAAGGAAAATCACGAAAATCTATCACGGTTAGCCTGACGGTAAGGTTATTGTAACCTATGATCCGCCTATCACTCAGGATATTTTACGTCATCACTGTGGTTGGTTCGAGCTGGATACAGAATTCGTATCGACCAGCCATCGCTGGGATTCGAACTCCGTTCACCTCATTGGAAGGCGAACGCTCTATCCCCTGAGCCACCACGGTTGTAAGGTATGCATATTGAAATAAAAAATAATGCTTTTAGCATGCGACTTATTTTTTATTATATTTTATAAGCAAACTTAATGGGGAAAAGATTAGTGGGAAATTCGTTTTGGGGAACGTAGAAGTACTACACGCATGTGACGTTTCTGGACAGGAGCCTTTCTGTTGCCACTGACAACAGAAAGGCTCCTGTGTGTTTGTAGGCAGTGTGTCCCCTGAAGAAGTGCTGTCTTACAGACACACATATCTTTTATTTTATTGCTTTTTATTACTTTTTCCTGCTTTATTTGCTTGTTTGAATATCTAAATTAAACTAAATCAAATTTGGTTTTAGCTGCCTTAGGCGTTTTTCCATTTTGATTTAATGTTTTAATTGTAAATTTACTTCTTTGTCTCTTTTGTTTCTATAAATTGGATTCATTTTCTGATTAAAGAATTAGACAAGAATCCCGAATTAACTTTTTTTTCAGATCAGGTATTTACTTTCTGTTGAACTATAATTACCTGTTCTGCGAGATTACTTATTTCCGTTGCTGCATCCACCGCAGAACAACCAAGGCCAACAACAACCACTTTTTCATTTTTAAAACTCTCAAATGTTCTTAGCTGTTTGGAATGCAGAATCCTTCCTTTAAACTTCTCTTGGCCTGGAAATATCGGCATATTTGGATATGCAAATTGGCCGGTGCAAACGAAAACTCCATCAAAAACATCAGTCGTTATTTTGTTAGACCTAAGATTTTTTACTGTAACGGTCCATCTACCTGTTTCGTCATAGTCTTCAGTTTGACAAACGTGCGTGACTTCATGATTAAAATGTACATGTTTTAGAATATCGAATCGGTTCGCGTAATCCTTTGCCAACTCATAAATCTTTTTGTGAGATGGATAGTTAGGACAGTCTTTTGGAAATGGGTAATCACTTAGAGCACTCATCTCTTTACTGTTATTTGCTGTTGTTGCTGAAGTTATTGCAGCTAATCCTATAAAAAGAAATTAAATAATTATCGAATCTAACAAAACGTTGATGAATGGAGAGACTCAAAAGAAAACTCATTGTTCAATCGGGTGACGCTTAAATTACCTGTCCGTTCGCAATGCAAATAGTTTATGTAGTTCATTATTTTGAAATGACTGAAAGGTATGGAAAAATAACAGGTTGCATGGCATTTTCAAACTACTGAACATTTCATTATTTGGAAGTTATTATGATATTGGCAGTTTATCAAAGAGCTTTTTGTCTTGACACGCAGCTGAAAATGCGTGTTTAAGAAGATGGAGGAGAGCACATTATGATAATTTTTGTCCTCAAATTAAAACCACGTGACTGAAGGGCGAATCAAGATATTTTCAACCATCTTTTTCTCCTTGTTATTTCAATGGAAGAAAATCGATGTGGGAATTTTAGAGTCAAAATCTTAAAATATGGTGTTTTATTGTAATGCATTTGGTTGTACAGAAAAATTTATTAAAGAACCTTATACATTTCATAGGTAAATTAATTTATATCTTTTTATAATTACATTTGTTTTGTTTACTATATAAATGAACTTTTATCAAACGCATCTTTTCCTTAAGGCTCCATATGAACTCCGATTATTCCATTTTATTTACTGTAAAACTCCGAATTTAAGATTTCAAAACTATCTACCAAGTAAATATAAACAAATAAAACCAATTTAAGCATAAAGCAAAGATTATATAAAATTATTTATTATTAATCCATAATTTTTTCCGTTACTTATTAATATATACTTCAATTATTATATATATTCAATTATTATATATTATATTCAATTATTATGTATTATATTCGATTATCATATATTATATTCAATTATTATATTTATACCAACTTCAATTATTTATTATTGATACATAAATTTTTAATTAACTTTAGTACTAAAAGGTAATAGTCAAGGTTTTGGAGGCATTGTTTCTTTGTTTATTTATGTTGCATTATTCTTATTCTCTATAATGCTTTTGAAGGAATAAATTCTTCAATATTTTTTAATTTCAGCAGCTTTTCAGAATTAATTTAGTTTATAAAATACATTTAATTTCAGCAGCTTTTCTGAATTAATTTAGTTTATAAAATACATTTAACTTCAGAGAAGAGGAGTCATGAAAGATTATTACAAAGCTATTTTATAGAGAAAAGTTTCTTAACACTTAACTTAAAGTTCATTGGTGAAATCATTCGATCGTTTTCAATTGATATCGTCTGCTCTTTTTTAAGAGTAATAATACATGAAAATAAATTAAGAATACAAGCAGTGATATTAAAGCTGGTTAATCTTATTATCGTGTTAAATTCAAAGAGTTAAGTGGATTTTTTTTTAAACTTTATCTAAGATGATACAGTTCTTTTTATTCCCAATTTTTTTATTATTTTTCAACTCCTTGACTCGTCTGAAATCATTTATTGTAAATATTGTCAAATATTCCAAATACCAGAAACGATATTACATGATTTTATGAGATGCAGTACTATTGTGAAATATATATCTTAGATTAAAATTTAAGCGCATTTATGTACTTCAATATCGATAAATCAATAAAAAATAATAATATACATGGATGTAACAAAATAACTTCAGATAATACTGAAAACTACTGAACCAAACTACGATACGTTTTATCAAAAGATACAGTTTTACCGTTTTCAAAACCGTTCAAAAGCTTACATTTTCCTACTTTTGTAAAAATTTTCGCAATTTTGTATGGTTTACAAGCATTTAAAAATTGGAATTATGAAGTAATTTTTAATCTAGAAAAATCTTGTCCGTATATGGGTAAAACACAATTCTACCAGAAAAGAGAATTCTCAATTGTCACACGACGTCCTTTTCTCTCCGCTGAAATAAATGTAGATTAATATCCTTATAAGATGTAGATTAATATAAGATAATGAAGTTATCTTATTTATTTTAGACCACTGTAAAATAAAAAGAGATAACTTAAGTGCTTTTATTAAACTTTTTACTGATTAATTTTTTTTATCGCCAATCTGGATAAATTCAATAATAGTTGTTTGAGGAAGCTGATTACGTTTCGTTCTAGAAAAAAAAAAGCATTGCTTGTAATTGAGGCAATTCACTATTCGGGTAATGGACGTAGTGAGTTCTAATCAAGGTTTGAAGTCAGATTCTAAGAATTGGGAAAAATTTAGCTAATCCCTAACTTCTTCAAGCCAATTTCTTTTGTTTTTTGTTGTTTACAAAAATGAAGCAATGGGATAGCTGCAAGTGACGTAGTGTGGGTCTCTCGATTCTGATTGGCTGTTGAAACGTATCATTCGCTTACGTTACGAACTGTTCTTCCAGTTATATTCGAGTAAACAAAGTCCGTCAAGTATCAATTCTCTTAAGTGACACATTCTATATTTATTCACAAAAATTCTTTCGTAATACATTTCTTATTCAGCACAAAGAGAGGCATGAAACCATGTAGAATATAAACAAAACTAGTTATACATTGTAATTGCCAGCTGTTTCTTTGTTGTTGTTTTGTTGTTGTTGTTTCTAATTCCACGGGAAAGCCTGCTTGGTGAAACCGAGCAAATGTAAGGCAGAGTGTGCGTTTCTTGTTTTTAAGTGGCGCCATCTATGAACAAGAATTCGACTTCTGCCACATACGCCGCACCCGTTTATAGGGCGGACGGTTTATAGGGCGCTTATACGGTTACAATAAAAGGCATAAGGAAATAATTACTCTAAGTAAAGTAAAAGGCATAGACGAGAACGAATTATATTTCGACAAATTCGATGTGTCATACGGTGCTGTATTTAATTAACTTCTTGTTAATTAAAATTCTAACTTATGTGGTGAAACTTAGCTCAACTTTAACGCGCCATTTTGCTTATAAATGATCAGCTGGAGCTGACGTTTTAGGTCACGCGTGTGGGTATCTGATCTACTTCTTTTTAAAGCGCAAGTACAGAATTGGATATCGGATAAAATATTGCATTTACCCGACTGAATTCCCCCTCTCCTACTAAGTTGGCGAAAAGTTTTAGATGACATTTTTCAAAACATTAAGATTCCGCAGGTCTTAATGAATGAAGGTACTAAGCGATAAACTGAGAGTGTGTTTGGATTCTATGAAGCTCCAAGTGAAGTTCTGCTTACCTTCTTTTTGACAGAAAATTAAAATGCTACAAATGCGATCAGTATAAGCGTGTTAAAGGTATTTATAGATTTCGACAATTAGAATCTTGAGCAAGAAATAAAAGCAAGCCAAATTCTTCACTTCACATAAATTTTATAGCTAATTTTTTTAAATCACTAAGATATCTCTTATAACCTTCATTCACTTAGATCAGTGTTTCCTAAAGTGTAGTACGCTTACGGTTACGGGAACAGTTTAGCGGGGGTACGCGTTCTTATGCGAAATATCTTGCAACAAACGAAAATTTCAGAAAAATTTATTTAAAAATTAAGCTAGCCATGAAAATTTACGATTACGTATTTTTCTATTGGCCATTTTTTTTNATGCCCAATAACTTATATTAGGTTCTAAGATGTTAGTTTAAGCAAGACTGTTGATTTTTTTTGCTAATTATTTACTGTTAGCTTGTTTTTTACGATTATTAATTGTTTTTTAGTATTAATTTTTAATTTTTTTATTAATAATTGTTTAATATTTTTTTTGTTTTTTGTGAATTTTAATTTAATTGTTACATATGCTTCATAGCGTAATAACATTTGTGTAATAACAATTCATAGTGTAACAACAATTGTGATCTGTGGAGTGCCCAAAGTATTGTGTCGGGTGCCATAAATGGCACGCGTGCCATTGGTTCGCCATCCCTGTCCTAGAGTTTGGTACGCGTACCCCCAGGGGTACGGGAACAGTTTCGCAGGGGTACGCATTCTTATGCGAAATATCTTGCAACAAACGAAAATTTCAGAAAAATTTATTTAAAAATTAAGCTAGGCAAGAAAATTTATGATTATGTATTTTTCTATTGGCAATTTTTTTTTTTGCAAAGTTAACAGTTAATAATTAGTGGTATCAGCAGCCAGTTGTGATTTTTAACTTTTGTGCATTTTTTTTATAGTAAAAAAGTACATTCATTTTTTTATTAGTCACATTAGTTTGGGTAACACTGACTTAGATCTTTAGTGGTCAAGTTTCCTGAAAATTATTTTTAGAATTACATTTACCGTCAATGTCCTCCTCGTTATATCTCCACGTTCCAGAATAAAACCCAGTTCTTTCAAAGCACACAGGTTCGATACCTTCTTCCTTTAAGCATTTTATACCACATATTCCAGCCATTCCTGCTCCAATTACAGCCACTCTTTTACATTTTTCAACACCCATGTTTATTCGCTGAAACAGAAAAAAAAATATTATATTTGCAGCAGGGACAATTTTAAAACAACATTAACTCGTCTCGATTAACATTCACTTGATTAAAAGGTTATAGGGTAATCGGTTACAAGCTTATACGAACTCGCTTTGTAAAGTCCAGCATAAGGATCCTGAACAGTGAAGACATATCTATAAAGAAGGTGAAGAAAATTCACAATGAAGGAGACTTAATTCTACTCGAAAACGGTTGGTAAGTAGGTACTTTATATACATCACACTAGGGCTACACAATGGGCTATTGGCGACGGTAAAAGAAACATCGCTGAGGTGGATCCGATGACATGCCATCGCAATTTCGATCATCTGCAAAGAGGATGGCTTTGGAAGTCCGACGACATACGGTACACTTTACGGTACTACAGTTTGATGAGGACCGATACCTTGAACTCTAGGTCCCTACGCAGGCTGATCAAAGTGGTCGCCCACCTGCTTACTGGCAGCAGCTGGTGATGCTTGACTTCGGTGTTCCACTGGGAACAGTGTCTTAACGATCAGTCCACTGCAGGATTTATTCAATAACGGAAAAGAAAACGTGTTGTTGTTGCTTTGTCCAGTACGTCAAGGAAAATTAAATTTGTACAAAAGTATCTAAAACAGCTTTGGCCACATCAATAATCTCTATGGAATAGAAGAGTTGCTGCGGGGGTTCCAGATGGATCCTGAAGAGCTTCGGCAATATGGCTAGGCAATCAAAGATATGGTCGAGAGAGGGTTCGGTGTCGATGCAGTGAGGACAACTTCTGCAGCTTCGATGGCCATCGGGAGATATTTAGAAAACATGTGACTTCATGAAATCGAAAAGCACTTGGGTGAAAGTTCAAAACCGAAGCTTTATGAACCAAAACACAAAACCGAACCACAACTGATGATCCAAATGAAGTGGTGACTCTGATGAAAAGAGTGAAAACTCAAAACTAAAGCTCGCTTTTACGTATCAGGACGAGTATTTAATTCATCGACTGCGAGTTTCACTCATCAAAAATTTTAACAGTGAAAATGAACAATTTTAACAGTGAACTTTTAATGAAAATGCTAACTTTTTAATGCTGTTTTAAAAAGGATAATTCCTTCAGAAATCAATTATATCAATAGATAAGTGTAGAGAAACTGACAATATCTCTATCATGTAACTTGAATCCAGAAAAGTATTTGCTATTGCTCTGACATTGTCAATAACTACTGTCTTTCAATCGCGAGATAAACTGTTTGTGAAGCTCACTCATTACGCAAAGTTATTGGAATGGAGGGAATCAGCTAAAACCATCTGCCGAGCGGAAATTATAGGTTCAACAAGACCATCAAGCCTAAGTACAATCTTCATCTAAAAATGGTCCCGCAGTGGACTGATCGTTAAGACACGGTTCCCAGCAGATCACCGAAGTCAAGCATCATTGGCTGCGGTCAGTGTGCGGGTGGGTGTGCAAGCAACAATAACAACAAACATCATCTAAAAATGAATAGTTGCTATCAGTTACTACGATAGCTAGTTACTATCGCGATAACCGCTCAAGTGCCGGAGACTTATGTTGTGATTGCCAGACAGCACAACTGCTATTTAAGGAATATTCATTAGGCGGCTTTTAATACGATTTTACCATCTGACTTAATAGAAATAATAAAGAAAGAAAATGTTTAAAAGTGCGTTCCTGTCTCTTTCATATATGTCTATTCTATATGAAACTCAACATAAAAAACCGATCGGGTTTTTTTTTCTTCTTTTTTTAGAATTAAGCGGAGAATGTGAATGTTGTCATACGCCAATCCATCGTTTGCGTACCACTTCTGTAAATATTCTTATAAATTATATTCATATTAACAAAAAATGTGTTTATATTTTGTTGAGTATGCAAACGGAAACCAACAAATCTGATTAATTGACAAATTCAAAGTTTTAGCGAAAATTTACTTACAACTTAAGCACAATCATTTTATTTATATTTATATAAAAAAAAAAGGATTAAATCATAAACTAAATTATGAATGTCTTTCTTCATTTTAACCAACTGTTTTTTTTTTTTTTTAATTTTTTTATAGTCCTGTTAACGAAGGCCAAAAATGAACATATGTCGAAACAAAGGACGAGGTGATTGTCAGTAGTTATAAATCATTTAAAGATACATTTTCCTGAACATCTTTCCTTACTATACTATTCACCCCTTTTTGCATATCTCATATCTCCATCACTAATTATGCAAAATTAATACATTTTGTCTTTTCANTCATCCAATAAATCCTTATTTTAAAAAAGTTGATTTAAGTTTTTCTGTAAAAATAACACCTTCACTGGAATTTTCATAAATAGGCAAAAATCGGGATTATAAGTTTGTAGTGTCTGGAGTCAAAAAAAATATATTTTGTTATACATTATAAAAAAGTTATTTTCATATAGTAATCGACGAACAATTAAACAAAGAACAATGACATAGCAGTAACCAATTAAAAATATAAGCATTAATAAAGAATTATAAAAAAAGTTTTCTTTCTGTGAGGAAACGAAAATGATAAAATTATGATTAAATTATGAGCGGTAAATTAAAGCCTCGAAAAATTAGGTATCATGAAAAGCGGACCATTCTTATCGAGACTCCCAATGATTAAATGAATATTTTTTCGTGATGTACAACCACTTGCAAAATCTTGATTATCATTATTTTACTGATTAACATTATGTATTTACTGATTAACATTATGCGAAATACTGTAGGCACTGGAGTGCTACTGAGAACCTCGATTCTTGCGAAATTAGTTTTGTTTTTGCCGACCAAGTGGCGGGTTCGAATCCCGCTCAGGGCATGGATGTTTCTTTCTCTATCTCGGTGTTCTGTGTCCTTTCTCCTTTGTGTGCGTGATTGTGTGAATGTGATCTGCCCTATAAACGGGTTTGTGGTTGTGTGACATGGGCGAAGCTGCTCCACCGCCGTCGCTTCGCCACAGGTGTCAACTGGGTAACGAGAAGAGAGTAGCATTCCTGACATATAAGGTCAATGGGACAATACATCCCAAGTGCCCGTCATTAAAAAATAAAAAGTTTTGCTTTTTACCGACTTAGAATCAATCTATCAAGAAATCTATCAAGTAAGAAGAAGGGGCTGCCATATTAGCGTATTGTTGTTGAATTCCCGGCATCTACGTAAATAAGTTTGTTTTACTGTGTGAATTCTTTAATGTTCTCTTTTTACATTACTATATTTATTTATTGATCATTGCAGTTATAAAGAATATTTTTTGCTCAACTTACGCTTACTTAGGATTCATACTCCAATACTTAGGATTCATACTCCAACAGTAAGAAGTTCAGTTGTAGCATGGTTCTGTTTCGTTTCGTCTTCTCCTCTTCTCTCGGGACACCACATAATAATTACACCGAAGAGCCATTACATTATGACCACCCTCTATCTACAACAATGGTTTCTCGCCCAGGAACAATGTTTTCATGGGGCACATTAGGACCCATAATCCTCATAGAACAATCCCTGACGTCTGTAAGCTACTTGAACATAGTTGCAGATCAGGTTCACCCATTCATGGCAACAGTTTTTCCTGCGGGGGATGGTGTTTACCAACAGGATAATGCACCATGTCATAAGGGTCGAATCGTCAAGGATTGATTCGAGGAACATTCCAGTGACTTTCAAGTCATGTCTTGGCCCCCACTTAACCTTAATCCAATAGACTTCACTTAACCTTAATCCAATAGAGCATTTGTGGTCCTACTTGGAAAACCAAATTCGTGCTGCCACGTTACCCCCTCGCAATGTTAGGGAATTGCAGGACAAATGGGTTGGGTGAGCGCTTGGTACCAGATACCTTAGACTACCTATCAGCACCTTGTGGAATCAATGCCACGGCGGGTGCTAGCAGTTTTGAGGGCTAAAAGTGGTCCTACATGTTAGCAGGGTGGTCATAATGTAATGGCTCTTCGGTGTATATCCAATCAATAATCCATAATTTATTTAATATTTCGCTCCGTTACATGAACTTCTTCATATGAACTTCTTCATACAAAATACGAATAAAAAAGAGTAGCAAAATTTAAACTATAAATTTTTTGGAAAGCAATATATTGAATAAATTATGAAAATTATATGCGTTTATAAAAATTTTAAAAGTATTTTTCATCGAACTTTTCCATTTAAAATAAAATATCGAAATTCAAGAAAAAAGAATTACGTTCCCTTGATAATTGTTCTAATCGTTCATAACAGTTCCCTTTTGAAAATCGCAATTCAGCTTATTTTATTCTTAATCAGTGTAACCCAGAAAAAATTCATAATGTTAAATATTTCATTCTGCACATTGAATTGTTTAAAAAAAAAACTAGTATAAACATTTTTTTTTTTTTTTGGTTAGTATATTTGCAGTTACTAATGAACTTTTTTTAAAAAATGCTAGGGTTTCACAGGTTTCCATAGCTAAAAAAGTGGGAGAAAACTCAGCTCCAATGTTGATAAAAGTACCAAAAACCATTTACCTACTTTCAACTTCTTCGATGAGGTTTTCCATATAAGTAAAATGCCTGCTAGTTGACTAAGCTTGGTGAACAAAAGATATTGCTTTCCCTGGTCTTGTAATTTAAAAGAAAAAATGAAAGATAAATAGTAATACGAATGAAAATGGAGCTCTTTAGTTCTTTACTCTTGTGAATTAAGCAATCCTACATTTTCGGGAATTTAATATACACTTGCCATACAAATTCTACAGTCATGACTTTTTAGTATATCAGGATTAACGAAAAACGTGATTCTAAGATCTCAAAAACTAGATGCCTTATCTCTGATTTCAAATTCCCTATTTTAGTTTCATATTTTTCTTAGAGTTGAAGATTTAGCAAAGATGTAGGATTAACGAAAAACGTGATTCAAAGATATTTTAGTATCGTTGATTTCAAATCTGAAATTTCTTTCTTTCTCCGTGGCTATAGTTTTTCCTTAAAAAACATTTTTGTATTTTTTTATCGAAATGTACAAGTTTCAAGACGTTATATATAACAGGGGGTTGCATAAATGTTGCGATAAACTTCGAGGGGAGTTAGGGCACATAATCATGATTAAAACTGCACAGAAACTCATATTCAAAATATCGTCATACACCGCTAGGGGCGCTTCCTTATTATAAACAGTTTTACGTGTGCTTCTGTTTGGTCATAATAGAAAAGCGACCCTAACTGTGTAAGGCAACAATTTCGGATATGAGTTCATATGCAATTTTAATATGACCTAATTTCCCAGTAAGTTTGTCGCAACATTATATGCGACCCCCTGTCATATATACCGTTTTTAAACTTGTACATTTCGATAAGAAATAGACTAAAAATATCATTTAAAAAAAAATTCCTCTTCAGAAGCTGTCGAGTTTTAATTGTCGATTTTATCAACCTTCTTCTATCAAAAGGTGCCTCATGATGGAATCAAGTTGAAATGTCTTATATACTAGTGATTTGGAATTTAATCACTGGCGTCGGCACCATAGGGGTCTGAGGGGTCCGGACCCCCCCAATAATTGGGAAGTCAGGGTCCATTATTTTGAGAAAATATTTCTGTTTTGTTTCCGTAACTTGAAATTTTTTTTCTCTCTTATTTTTACATAGTGCAACTTTTTAAATACAGTGATATGGGAAAATGGTCTTAGCATTTTAAAATTATCTTTATCGTATTTATGGCCCTGGGCTCTTTTGTCCTCTTTTTTTAAAATGTCAAATATCAACAGACCCCTACCTATTCATAAATTGTCTCAAACAGGCAATTATCCAGAATATCTAGGGGGATTTCTTTTAGGTAAGGGGAGATTCTTGTAGATATTTTCTATTTTTTTTTTTTTTTTTTTTTTTTTTTTTTTTTTTTTTTTTTTTTTTTTTTTTTTTTTTTTTTTTTTTTTTTTTTTTTTTTTTTTTTTTTTTTTTTTT
>NC_092208.1:17639426-17648987 GCF_043381705.1 Parasteatoda tepidariorum
TCAATTTTTATTGATATTAATGTAATAATTGTATTTACTGCTTATTCTATTGATTCCCATTTTGAATCACACCTTAACATTGCACAGTTACATCAGTATTATCCAGACAAACACTCAAGTTTAAATTTTTTTATTTATTTACAATCTAAATACCAGTTCAGCGCACGGGGTAGAAAATAGAAAAGTAAATAATCAATAAATCGATATTAATCAGCATGCACAAGCCTGTACCAAAGTTAAAATAATTACATTTTGTTATTTATTGGTCTTTTTAATGACTACGTTAGATTAAGAGAAACACATTTTTTAAGAAGTTCAATTAAACAAAATAAAGGTTAACAAAACATAGCTGCCACTGATCAGGCATGCCAACTCATTATAGTCAAAATTTGACATATTTCTCCATTAATTTTACTCTAAAAAGACCTAACTTTCGCTATTTATTTCTATTACCGTTGATTTTAACATATATATTTTCATAAAAATGTTACAAAAGCGTAACTATAAACAAAATAAACACGACACATAGACGTGGACCTTGCGCCTAAATGCCGTTTATGTTGTTCCTTGAGTTAACCTGGTGAAACAAATCAAAAAATATTTTATTATTGAAGAATCTGCATTAAATGACGTTTTTCAATTAAATCTAAAATTATATTTTTCAATTTTCGTAAGAAAATATTAGGAATTTCGGTTTTAAAGTCATGCTTAAACAAGCATATTTGAAGAAAAAAAAAGCATTTTGAAACAAAATGTATTTTATGACAAACTTCATAAATGAAAAATACTTCCGTGATGCGGTCAAAAAAGTAATTGTCTCAAATAATGCAAAACAAATATCTTTGTGAATATTTTTCTATGAATACGAGGTAATGGCTGGACTTAGCATACTTCAGGTAGACGCGTGGATAATGGAAAAATCTGTATTCCTTCGTTTAATAACTTTAAATTGTCATCAATTTGCCAAAAAATAAAGTTAACTTTAAAAAAAAAAAACATCAGTAGCATTTTTATTAATGTAGGATAGGAATTTAAAAACAAACAATAATCTTTGATTCTTAGGGAATGTTTCTGTCGTTTCGTCATATTATCCTCATCAGTAGTATGCTAACATGGATCCGTCAGCCCCAGATCTTTCCTTCCTTTTTTACGCCAGAGTTACATTAGAGCAATGATCACCTTTCCTTAGTACGCTTTGTTTTGATCTTTTACCGTTAAATTCTGCATTTCATTCCTCTGTAACTATATTAAAAATTAACACTACCTATCTTCTTCTAATACTCTAGTTTTCATAGAAGAAACTAGATTTTGATAAAGTTAGGTGTGTGTTTTATACCATTGTAATATCGTCATTCATCTCACGAGGACACGGCTTCTTCTTTCAACATCCCTTTTTACCATTACTGTCTTTCAATTTTTTGAACTTACTGACTAGTGTCTTTGATCTTGAACTCCCCTTAAATTTTTGCTCTTGAACTTTCTTTCTCATTGCAAAAGCACGAATATTTATTGAAGAAAATGCTTCTATCTGTTCTTTTCATGGTCAGTTAATCTCTTTGCCTTTGGCAATTTTCACAAAGAGCACCAAAACTTCGAACAAATACAATAAAAATGCGAAAAAATACATAGCAAAAATGCCCGGCAAATTTGCAAATACAAGTGTTTTTGCGATCTTCATAGTTGCCTAAATATTACTAGTGGCCTCAGTTGCCTAAGTCTTACTAGTGGCCGTAGTTACTTAAATATAAAGTTTTTACTCAGGCTAAAATACTAATTTTGAGCATAAAAATTTTTTCTGAAAATTACGTGATTGCAAATCTTCTGTGTAATATTATTTCTTAATAATATACTTTAAGAATTAAATAAAAGGGATTTAAATTGTATTTTTTGATTTTCTTAAATGTTTTTACTAGTCTGAAAGTTTCCACTCAGACGTTACTTTATGTTATATTCCATTAGACATACTACATTTGATTAGTAATTTTCTGCGCACTTAATAGTATTTTTTCATAGAATTGTTTTCAGGATGTTGTGTAAAGACTACTACTTGGATAAATTTCTTGAATTCTTGTCACAAAAAAAAAGATCACAAATTAACACATTAGGGGAGAAAAAGAAAATCAAAACATGATCAATCATCAATTGAGAAGGTGATATTAAAAATGTATGTTTATTTGCCGAAAAAAATATAGTGTAATTGAAAGACACTTCAGACTAAATTCGGCAATCAAACTGGTTTTATAGTTTTAATTCCGTTTATTTTAATAGTGATTCTTACTACTTTCTTATCGTTTTTCCCTGCTTTTAAATGGTAATTTGCGATTTCTAATTTGTATTTTTTTTAAACTTAATTCTTAAAGATGATTCTAAAATTATATATGAGGACGTAGATTATGGAACACTCTGCATCATGGAATCAAGATGTTTCAGTTTTCATAATTATATATTGAATGTTAATAAAAGATATTGATTTGATTGTGAAATATAATTTTCTTCTGTTTGATATCATGTTTTTGTCATACATTAAGATATATATATAATCAACTCGTAATTTTCATCGTGTTTTTTTTGTTTTTATTTATTATGATATATATATATATATATATATATATATATAATAAGGGCAAGGGTAATTTTCTCAAGAAACTTGAAAATAACAGTTCTAAGTAGGGTCCCCCCCAATAAATTTTATCTGACGACGCCAATGAATTTAATATTTGTAGTGGTAGTTATGCCACATTATTCCCCTTCCAGAAACTTATCTGCGATAGATTTTAATGTAGTACAGATTACACTAGTTGATTCATGCTGTTTTTCTTCTTCTTTTTTTATTTCATTTTACTCGTTATATATATATTTTTTATTTTTAGCATTTCGCACATTTTTTTTCTTCACTTTTTTCATCATTTCGCTTTTAATCTTCTTCATTTTTTTGTTTATAGCATTTCGCTATTTTTTCCTTCTTCATTTTCTTGTTTATAACATTTCGCTTTTTCTTTTTCCTTCTTCATTTTTTTGCTTATAGCATTTCGCTTTTTTTTCTTCATTTTTCTGTTTATTGTCCGGGAGACTTTATTTACGTTACCGGATTTTTTTTTCCCTTTGAGAAGTATATTAAACAGTTGATTTGCTTAATGTGGATCATCCATTAACGTTAGTCGATAATTAAATCCCATCATTGGTGTAATGTCTTATATACTAGTGATTTGATATTTAATATTTGTAGTGGTAGTTATGCCACAAAGCAAAGCTAATTTCCGATTTGAAATCCCCCCCCCACTTGAAAAAGACAAGATCAAGTATTAAATATGCCACTAAATATTTGTATAAAAATGCAACTAAATATTTGTTCCCCAGTGTTATTTTACACACAGAAGACTTACATAACTGTCTAGACATATGCTGCTGGGAAATGATAAAAACAGAGATTTGACATATCCCTAAGGTAGACAATTTATTCACGACAGATGGCAACACTGTGGTGTGATTTCCCTAAAGAAAGTAATTCAAATCTACTTAAGTGAAAAGATGAAATAAATTTTTAAGTGAATAATCTACCAAAATTTATCACAATCAAAGGTCAAATTAATCATTACCAATTGAGTTAGGTCAATGTAATAATTTTCAACTCATTTCTCTAGATTTCGCTAGAGATTTCCAGAACGCATGCATAATGGTAATTTCTTGCGCACTTGTTTATTTACTTTGGATGCAGACCCATGCACTTTAAACATGCGTTGTTTATCTGTTACACAAATACTTTGTGCTATAGAAGGTTTTGAAGTTTATCGAAGGTTTTGATTATTTTTTAATTCTTTTTAAATGTTACTAATTAATTTCAAAAAAATTTAGGCACTGAATCTTTCAAAAAATACATAATTGTTGGATTTTTCAGGCAAATATATACCGGGCAGTGGTACTTAACAGGGTTTTTGTAGTTGTTCGAATATTCCTGATTAAAAAAAATATTTGTCCTGATTTTTAACATTTTGTCCTGATATTCCTGATTTTTGTGTTTGCTCAGAACTTCCATTTTCTGAGAATACAAATACAGATTCTTAAAAAATGAATTTGAAGAATCGAAAAATTTGCATTTTCTATCTAATTTTTTTTTTTTTAAATTAATAATGCTGGTTAAAATCGTAAAATTCGGTACTTCCAATTTAGTGATCCGTCTATTAATTGTATTTATGGTTCTGGCATATAGACTTAAGCTCACGATTTATTGTTTAAATCCTTTTGTGAATTCAGTTATTCTATGTAAAAGAAACTCAATTAACAATTTTATATTATCACATATTTATGGTAATGAATTCAGGGATCGAAAGCCGGCGGAAGACGTAGGCGCGTCCCGGGCGGTATTGAAAACGGCGCCCTTAACTCAATTTTGGAAAAGGAATATCTTTTTTTAAATAAATATGTCTTACTGGTGCAGTCACAATGACGTAGAGAACTACTTTTTATATTTTAAATTACAATATTTCAATCGGAGAATTATAAAATCGAATTGTCTAATCTATCAATCCTAAATGCTAATTAGGGAAATATGTCAACAAGATAAATAACAATTAACACACTCAAGTTTCAAAAAAGAAAATCGTTAGTTTAATTAATGAGAATACCACCTTAAGTATTCAATTATTATTTATTATTTGTAATATTTTTAGTGAGCGTAATCTTATATGACATACAAATAAAAAAGCAGAAACATTAAAATCTATTCTTTTCGTGCGTTAGCCATCGCAAATAGCTTTAGACACTCCTGAGAAAAAATTATTTTTGCAGTTTCACTTTTGATTTACATCATTGTTGCATTTCACATTCAATATATCGTCATTTTGTCTAAAAAAAATTTCAAAAGAAAAACTATTATCGTCGATTGGCGTAAAACAATTNGAACTCATTCACTGATCCGACTATTCATTTACCTTCAATGATTCGCCAGAGCCGCAATTGCTCAGGGGATAGAGTGTTCGCCTTCCAATGAGACGAACCAGGTTCCGCATCCGGCTTCCACCGACCACAGTGCTGACTTGAAATATCCTCAGTGGTAGACGGATCATGGGTTAGAGTCCCCTTGCCGCCAGGCTAACCGTGGAAGGTTCTCGTGGTCTTCCTCCCCGTGTAACGCAAATTCGGGTTAATTCCATCAAAAAGTCCTCCACGAAAGCAAATTTCTCCCAATACTAAATCCAGGAGTCCCCTTGTCTTCCGGATTGGGTTCAAAATTACAAGGTTAAGGAGTTGAAAATTAGTAGTCGTAAGCCGAAAAATTGGGTCAGCTGTTCAACGACGGTCATAAAATAAAATAAAATTATTCGCCTGTAATTCATTGCTAACTGGTATTAACTCACTCATTCATTGATCGATTGATTGGCATCCTTTCTTTCCTTATTCTTCCTTCATTCACTGGCTGTATCTAAAATTGTTCATGATGACAGTTTTCATGAGAAAGCGACAAGCGCACTTGTGATAAATTATTTATATAAAATATATTATCTTAATAATCAATTAAAATAAGTTAAAATTGAACTCGTATGAAATACATTGTTTAAAGAACGGAGAATAGTCGTAATAATATTAAAATATTAAATGATTATTGCTATCAAATAACTTTTGGGAAATATTAGATATTCTCTACTCGGACTAAATTGGTACATAAAACTATGTATGAAAATAAATAAATAAATAAAAATCCAACCCGCAACGCTAACTACAACATTATTAAATGTTTGTATATATCAAATAAATAAAGAAGTTATTGAGCAAATATTTTTAGAGGAAGAAAAGTCTGGATTTAGTTTCCCAGAAAATCTTTTAATAACCCTTTTAAATACATATCAAAGAACAAAATATGTAAAATATTGTAAAAATGTTTATAGGCTTCTTGTTGTTAACTTAAAACTTATAAAGATCTTGGTAATTATCTAATTTTCTTGGAAATTAAACCTTTGGTCTTGTTTCTAAAAAAATCTCAAAAAATCAGCCGAGATTTGGATGAAAAACTTAAATTTCAATTACATTTTCAGACAAGATTGAAATATTTTCTACATAAAATAATAAGATTTTTATTAACAAATTAACATTATATTCAGAATACGTTTGACACACAGGTTCAATTGACACAAAATTTGAGCTCATGGTCAGTCTCCAAGGTTTGGTCATTCTCCAAGGTCTTCCTAAAACCCTGCTGAGAGCTTTAATTCCTCCCACGTTTTTCTCTTGCGCTCACCTTTTGAGAATATTTGCTTGTTTGTTGGATGGTTTCTTGAACCACAAATCCCCACAGAGAAGATTCCGTCTGGAAAACTCATTTTGTTCAATTTCAAGCAAGTGGTTTTTATGCTGCACACTTTTCTGTCCGATGAACTTTAATTAAAACTTTTACTTGAACATGAAAAAAGTCAACTTAAGAATATATTATTAATAAAACAGTAACCTATAAATATATATTTAAAGAAAACAATACTTTAAAAAGGGTCTCGCAGTGAACTGATCGTTAAGACACGGTTCCCAGCAGATCACCGAAGTCAGGCATCACTGGTTACGGTCAGTGTGCGGGTGAGTGGCCACTTGCATCAGTCTGCGTAGGGACCGAGGGAGTGCGGTATTGGTCCTCGTTAAACTGTTCTACCATAAAGTGCTCGACTTCGCGTGCAAGTCGTTGGGCTACCGAAGCGGGGGTGTCATCCGCTCTGCAAAGTATCAAAATTGTGATGGCATGTCTTCGGATCATCCTCAGGGGTGTTTCCCAGACCGTCGCCAATAGCCCATCGCGTAGCTCAAGTGCGGCGTAAATTAACTACAACTACAGCAACAACAACTTTAAAAAGGAGAAAAGAAAAAATTTGCAGAACATTATATCTGGGCCTCGTTCTGCGCCCCCCTTACCCAGTACTCAATTGTGACCCCTGCCTTTCCGCCCCCCAGGTTATACACTGATTTATTTATTTATTTTTGGCAAATGCAATAACAAATCATGAAGTGTTGACTATTCTAGCTTCTCAATTACTAATCCATCTATTTTGCTTGATTTTTAAACTGATCGATTCCTATCAACAATACAGTAATGACGTTTGAGAATTTTTAAATGCTGAACTGAGGGATTATCTATTTAACTTAATTTTACATAAACAATTTAAATTCCATATTCAATGTTTTCATTTTGAGATTATTGCAACCCTACTTTAAATTTATCTGATTAAGGAAATCTCAATTACAAACTTTTGTTAAATATTGGGAAACTATGTATCCCTATAGGGAATATTAACTAATTGATACTGGTTTTTAAAAAAGGCAAATGCATAAAATTTGATATCTCAAGAACAGTTCGAAGGATTTCACTAAAACTTTGTAATTTTGCATTGTAAAATAACATTCTTTAAAATGATTTTAAAAATTCTATAGCTGATAATTTAAAACTTTTTCAGCTATTATTAAATAAAATAATAAAAGATAATAAATATTTATTAAAAGTTTTTTTTTTTTGCATGGAACTATTCTTGGGTAAACGAATTTTATAATTGTGAGCGAAATCTTCTTTAATTTGCTTATAAAGTGGTGGAGATATGACGAGGCATTCAAAAAGTAAAATTAACATTAAAGGGTCAAAATTTCGGACAGCTCTCCTGATCAAACTATGTTTCCCAGATTGCGGCCACTCCCTTTATCCAGATCTGTTGGAAAGAAAAGGTTTATTCATCCAGAGAAAGTACGTTTTTGTATCTGATTTAGTGACTTGAAATACGTCTGCACTTATTAATTAGCATATTTGTTAATTAATAAGATTCTGATTTTATTAATTAGAACCTCTTTGAGCGATTCAGATTGGCACTTGTTAGTTAAAATTTGAACGTAAGAACAAAAGTCATTTAAGATGATATATATATTATTTTGTGCATTGTAAGTCGTCTTTGGATGCTCTACTTAATGCAACGACGATGTAATTGTTGACAGAGCCACTCTCCTATAATTGGAACCAATTAGCAGAGAGGAAGGTAATTGTAATAAACATCAAAACATGTTAAACTGTTGGTTGAAACTAGCGTCCCTTAGTAGACTGACTGATCGTTAAACACGGTTCCCAGTAGATCACCGAAATCAAGCGGTTCTGACTCAATTCATCGCATACAATTTGTCGTGGGACAATTCGTTGCAGTGACAATCCATCGCTGGCATAACTTGTTTGCCAGCGATGGCATAACTTGTCTTCTACCTCTATTTAATACTTTATATGACTCTGTGACCGCTGGGCTTAGTTAATTTAATGAATATTACAAAATAGTTTATAAATGATTTAAAAACATTGTCTGAAATTTTGAAAATTGGCAATCGAAATGTGCTGCAGGTGGCGTAGAGAAAAACTCTCTACCAATGGCAATACTTCACATGCTTTCTTCATTTGCGTGTGGAGAGTCATAAGAAAGGGAATTATGTTAGCTTCTGCCTTGATTTTCAAATAGATTAAAAAATTTTAAGTTTAACTGTATGGAACTGTAAACTTCATTGACCATAGTTCTTAAAGTCATGGAAATTTAATAACAAAGAGTCATGGAAATTTAATAACAAAAAATATTTTTTACAGTTAAATACAAAAAATATTAAGAAGGGAGAAAATATCGTAGTACAACTGAGAAGAGAAGGAGAGAGAAGGGAGGAGGGTACAGACATGGAACCGGTCTTCTCCCCAGGTGGCGTATTCGAAAGTTGCGATCGCTAATAAACAACAACGAAAAAGGCGTAAAACTTTTGAAAACATCTGAAATTGCCATTAAAAAACATACGTTCCTCTAAAGAAATTACAATAAAAGTTCGTTATAATGAATCTTTTTCTTTTATTATGAACAACGATTTTGATTTAGAGTAATATTTAGAGTTAACTGCTTTTGTCTGCAGATTGCAGACTGATTTATGTGACTCCGCAATTCATAGAAGACAAAAATTTCAACAAAAGAAATGTTTGAATAACAAGTTTCCAAATCATAACAAGTTTTTGCAAGAAGAAAATTAAACGAAAGTGCTGTATTTGACGTCATTGAAAACGGAAGTTGTCATTTATTGTAATAAAGGAACTTGATAGACATGTGGTCAACGACTGGTGCAATCTTTTTAAAGTTCATGGTAGCAATCAACAGCGGTAGAACTTTTCATTTTCCTTGTGTTCGGGAAAGAAAAAAGACTTAGCCAGTGGTCGTACTAGTATTACTTTATTTAAATGCTGGGTTAAAATAGTAAAAAGATCGATGTTTTTTTTTTGTGTTGATGACAGTTATATAAATAAAAATGTTTTTATTTATAATTTAAAATAATGTCGTTTGCATTTTGCCCTGATTTGCTCCTCTCAGCCGCTGTGGTTTTTCTTGTTCCGATTTTCATCCTTTTTCTTTCTCAACTACTGTGATTTTCATAGTTTTGTTTCTCACCTTTATTTTTCCATTTTCAACTTAACGTTTTATACTTCAAATCACTTTTGTTTTTCTCTGACAAGTCTTGAAAATGGACGTCTGTTTTTGAGTGCTTGTAACATGTCGATCTGAGTTATTAATAAAACAGTAACCTATA
>NC_092208.1:17649901-17762058 GCF_043381705.1 Parasteatoda tepidariorum
TATATATATATATATATACATATATGCTTTTCTTTCCGTAGAGCTTTTAGTAAAACTTTTACTTGAACTTCAACCATGAAAAAAGTCAACTTCAGAATATATTAATAATAAAAAAATAGCATACATGAATGCATACATACAATCATAAAGGGAGGACTATTCTAGCTTCTCAATTATTGATTCATCTATTTCATTTGATTTGAAAACTGATCGATTCTAATAAACAATACAGTAATGATATTACAGAATTTTTAAATGCTGAACTGAACGATTATCCATTTAACTTAATTTTATATAAGCACCTTAAAAGGCATATTCTTTGTTTTCATTTTGAGATTGTTGAAACCCTATTTTAAATTTATTTGATTTAGGAAATCTTAAACTCAGTTAAAAAAATTTTGTTAAATATTGAAAAACTATGTATCCCTATAGAGAATATTAAGTAATTGATACTGGTTTTTAAGAGTCAAATGCATAAAATTTGATGTCTCAAGAGCTGTTCGACCGATTTCACTAAAACTTTGTAACTTTGCATTGTAAAATAACATTCTTTAAAATGATTTTAAAAATTTTTATACTTCATGATTCAAAACTTTTTCAACTATTATTAAATAAAATAATAAATATTTATTGAAAGTTATTTCTTGCAGCGAATTATTCTTGGAAAAACCAAGTTTGTGAGCAAAATCTTTTCCAATTTGCTTATAAAGTTGTGAGATATGGCGATGTAAGCAAAAAGTAATATTTCAACATTAAAGGATCCAAATTTTGGACAGCTCTCTTGATCCAACTATTGGAACTATATTTCCCAGATTGGGGCTACTTCCTTTATCCAAATCTGTCGGTTGGAAAGAAAAGGTATGTTTATTCACAGAAAGTACGTTTTTGTGTCTAATTTAGTGACTTGAAATACCATTTGTACTTATTAATTGGCATATTTGCTAATTAATTAGCGTCTGAATTTATTAATTAGAACCTCTTTGAACGATTCAGATTGGCACTAGTTAAAATTTGAACATAAGAACAAAAAGTTATTTAAGATGATCTATATATCTTTCTATTTTGTGCATTGTACGTCGTTTATGGATGCTCACCCAATCCAACGACAATGTAATTGTTGACGGAACCAATCTCCTATAATTGGGACCAATTGTCATAAACAACAAAAGTCAAAACATGTTGAACTGTTGGTTGAAACTTGATGCATCCCTCAGAGGACTGATCGTTAAACACGGTTCCCAGTAGATCACAGAAATCCAGCGGTTCTGACTCAATTGTCGTGGGGCAATTCGTTACAGCGACAATCCATCGCTGGCATAACTTATCTTGCTAACCTGAATAACTGACCTGCAAGACAATTCGTTGCAGGCACAACATATCGCATCGACACTTCGTCGTGGGCACAATTCGTGGCATCCACAACTAATCGTAGCTACAAATCGCCGTAAACACAATTTCTTGCTGTTTCGAGGAGATAAGTCTATTTACAAAGTCAAAACTTTTGCATCGTCTACGAAAGCTAACTAAATATTTAATTTGTGGCCATTCAAGTGTTGCTGGATCACCTAAAGGGGTTAACAAGCAAAAAGGCTTACAAGTATGAACAATTAATGCTACAATTAACAGTAAAATCCCCTTATATTCATTTTTTTTATTGAAAGAAAGGAACAGGAGAAATTTGAAAAACTTTGAAAATTTAATGTTTGCAATTAGAGTTTAATTTGGGAAAAGAAAATGATGGAAAAAATAGGCAAGACTTTAGTCCACCGAAGGATAACACGAAAAAATCATGAAAACTCCAAATTTTATAAAATATTTTAAGACGCAAAGTTACTTTGATGCAAAGTCACATTTTTTATTTAAATTTATTTCTATTTAAATTTATTTCTATTTAAATTTTATTTTATTTTATTCTATTTTTTATTAATATTTAAATTAGATTACTACTGTAAAAGTAAAAGCAAGAAAAAAAAAGAAAATAGTGTTGGGAATTTCTTACGTTGTTGTTGTTTCTAATGCTACTTGCCCCACTAGCAAGCCTGCTTGGTGAAATCGAGCAAGTATAAGACTCAGGATGCGTTTCTTACTTTTCAGTGGGGCCATCTAGGGCCAAGAATTCGTCTTCAGCCACTCACACGTCACACCCGTTTATAGGGCGGACCCATTCATACATCCATTCATTCATCCACAGATCGTAATTTTTGACCTGGATCAGAGAACGATCGATCTCCAATCCAGTACACCCAGAGATATTGATTTGTTATGGGAACATGGAGGACCTTGGGACTAGACAGATTTAACCATTTACTACACGGGGAGACGGGGTTCGAACCCACGAACTCTCGGACATGGGCCCAATGCCCTACCGACCAAGCTTTCCCAGCCCATTTCTTACGTAATCATGGGAAGGGGTTTGTAATTTTCTTATAATGCTGAGAAAAGGAGGTTCAAAAATGCTGAAAACATATTACGTACGCTGTCTACGTATTATTCGCTTAATTTTTAAATAAAACTCTTTTCAGTTTTAAAACTGTAGTTGTTGTTATTATTTATGCCACTTGCCAATACCAGCTTTAAGTCTGCATGATGGAGTCTGCATGAAGGAGTCTGCATGAAAGTCATAAGAAAAGGAATTATGATAGTTTCTACCTTGATTTTCAAATAGATTAAAAAATTTTAAGTTAGGAAACTATATGGAACTGAAGACTACATTAAACATAGTTCTAAATGAAAGCGCGATAGAAATTTAAAAAAAAAAAAAATTTTTTTTTTCCAGTTAAATACGAAAAATATCTCTCCAGATGGCGTATTCGAGAGTTGCGATCGCTAATAAACAACAACAACAAAAGGCGTAAAACTTCTTAAAAACA
Source organism: Parasteatoda tepidariorum (assembly GCF_043381705.1). Lineage (NCBI taxonomy): Eukaryota > Metazoa > Arthropoda > Arachnida > Araneae > Theridiidae > Parasteatoda > Parasteatoda tepidariorum. The sequence goes on from NC_092208.1 coordinate 17,652,772, forward strand.
TCTGAAGTTGTCATTAAAAAACATATGTTCCTCTAGAGAACTTACAATAAAAGTGTTATAATGAGTCTTTCTCATTTATTCTGAACAACGATTTTGGTTTAGAACACATATTTAGAGTTTATTTGCTTTTGTCTGCAGATTGCAGACTGATTTATGTGACTCCGCAATTCATAAAAGACAAAAATTTCAACAAAAGAAATGTTTGAATAACAAGTTTCCAAATCGTAACAAGTTTTTGCAAGAAGAAAATAAAACAAAATTGCTGTATTTGACGTCATTGATAACGGAAAATAATTCTATAAGTTGTCATTTATAGTAATAAAGGAACTTGATAGACATGTGGTCAACGCCTGGTGCAATCTTTTTAAAGTTCATGGCAGCAATTTTAAAAATAGCGGTAGAACTTTACATTTTCCTTTTGTTACGAAGAAAGAAAAAAAAAGAAGAAAAAAGACTTAGCCAGTCGTACTAGCATTCTTTCATTTAAATGCGTGATTAAAATAGTAAAAAGAGCAATGTTTTTTTTGTATTAATGACAGTTATGAAAATAAAAATGTTTTCATTTATAATTTAAAATAATGTCATTCAAGTTTATGTCAGTTCCTCACGACCTCTCCATAGCGAGTGGAAATGCATTTTACCCTGATTTGCTCCTCTCAGCCGCTGTGGTTTTTCCTGTTCCGATTTTCATCCTTTTTCTTTCTCAACTACTGTGATTTTTATAGTTTTGCTTCTCACCTTCATTTTTCCATTTTCAACTTAACGTTTTATATTTCAAATCACTTTTGTTTTTCTCTGACAAGTCTTGAAAATGGACGTCTGTTTTTGAGTGCTTGTAACATGTCGACCTGAGCGCTTGTAACACGTTTCAATTTGTATATTTTTTTAACGAGTTTGGATTTTAATAAAGTAATATCTTATCACTTCAGTTTCTAAAGATTATTTATTTAATCTATTTTGATATTTTTAATTTATAATTATACTAAATTATTATTTTGACAATTATTATTTATATTAGCTATAATTAAATGTTTAATTTATTTCAAATGCTATATTGTTTCAGTCATTAATTTATATGACTGAAACAAAAGTAATTTTTTTTGAGATATCCAATATTTTAAATTTCACAATTATTATTTATCAGCATTGCTCTATCGGGAAATTATGTTTTTAGAACGAATTAAATCTTTAATTATAAAAATGCAGATCTAAAACCCCCAATATATTCATCCTCCTTAAAATTCTCCTAAAACTTTTATTTATTGATATCTATATTATAAAAATCATGATTTGGCTAAATGTAGAAAATATCTCTCGAGATGAAAGCTGTTATAGTGCTCTAAACGGAATTGTTATTGTACGTGCAATACAATTGATTGTTCATACAATTGATTGTGTGTGCATTACAATTGATTATTGAATTATTGTACGTACAATACAATTGATTGCATTTCATACTCAATGAAATGCAATCAAATGGAGTTAGGAACTAAGTCTGGTGTTTAAGAGAGAAATTAAAAAAATAAAAAGAAAAAAAATAGCTAATGTTACTCGGGGTAAGATGACACGTATCTATCTAAAAAAAAAGGTAAACTCTTCGACGAATAAAAATACTGCTATAGATGACAATTTTTTTAAATATATATTTAAAAAAATCTCAGTTTGAAATAACATCATAAAAATGTTCTTTTTACTATATTTTATGTTCAATGTTTATTTTTCTCCTAATGTTATAATGCAGTTCTCGACATTTGTTTTCATTCCTCACACAACTATAATTTAATAACTATAACTAACAAAATTTAAAAATATTTTTGTATATATATTTTCATTAAAAGTGATATCTATTAAACAAGTTTTTTTATTAACTTTTTCGATTATCATTTATTATAATTCATATATTTTTAAAATCAATATATCTTATCCTATTGCAAAATTATCAAATGAATTAAGAGAGCTGGGAGATAAGTAGAACAATCGTTTTTATCTCAAATTCTATTCGTCTTTCAGTTTCTTTGCACATACGTAGCAATATCAATGATATTTTATTCTCCCTTAAAAAAGTCCACGTGTCATCAACTATAATTTAATAAGTATAGCTAGCAAAATTAAAAAATATTTTTTACATAAATTTTCATTAAAAGTGATATCTATTAAACAAGTTCTTTTATTCACTTTTTCGATTATCATTTATTATAATTCATATATTTTTAAAATCAATATATCTTACCCTATTGCAAAATTATCAAATAAATTAAGAGAGCTGGGAGATAAATAGAACAATCGTTTTTATCTCAAATTCTATTCGTCTTTCAGTTTCTTTGCACATAAGTAGCAATATCAATGATAATTTATTCTCCCTTAAAAAAGTCCACGTGTCATCAACTATAATTTGATAACTATAACTAGCAAAATTAAAAAATATTTTGTATATAAATTTTCATTAAAAGTGATGTCTATTAAACAAGTTTTTTTATTCACTTTTTCGATTATCATTTATTATAATTCATATATTTTTAAAATCAATATATCTTATCCTATTGCAAAATTATCAAATGAATTAAGAGAGCTGAGAGATAAATAGAACAATCGTTTTTATCTCAAATTCTATTCGTCTTTCAGTTTTTTTGCACATACGTAGCAATATCAATGATATTTTATTCTCCCTTAAAAAAGTCCACATGTCATCAACTATAATTTAATAACTATAGCTAGCAAAATTAAAAAATATTTTTTATATAAATTTTCATTAAAAGTGATATCTATTAAACAAGTTCTTTTATTCACTTTTTCGATTATCATTTATTATTATTCATATATTTTTAAAATCAATATACCTTACATCTTTATATAGAATTACCCTATTGCAAAATTAGCAAATAAATTAAGAGAGTAGGGAGATACATAGAACAATCGTTTTTATCTCAAATTCTATTCGTCTTTCAGTTTCTTTGCACATAAGTAACAATATCAATGATATTTTATTCTCCCTTAAAAAAAATCCACATGTCATCTAGCCTAAAATTTTGTTTGAACAGTCTTATAAAATAGAAAGTATTTATTAAAATTAAGGAAATGGTAAATAGTTCAGGGACTTAAGAACAAACATTTCCAGGATTCAACAGAAATTGCAAAGTGAATTTAGTATTGTCAGTAAAGTATAGATTCCAATAGTATCCGCTGTGAGAGAGGCGATTTTTTGTTTAAAAAAATGTCTTTGAATTAGCTGAAATTGGGACTAATAGTTTAGAAATTATTAGGGCTTTAAGCACCAAAAGAACAAAGATGAACTGGTACCTATTTACGCGTCTGAAATTGCTATCTAAGCAAGCGAGACATTGCTCCCTGTGTATTTTTTTACTCTAAATCGAATGAGACTAGACACGAGTCAATCGAACTAATAGTTTTAAAGCTGAAGGCTGTTTTATGCATAAAAAGTGCTATTATTGATATGGTTTAGCACACTTTTTACTTCGCTATCTGACCAAATGAGAGACATTTTCTGAGGAAATTTGATAAAATTTGAGTTGATAGAATAAATAGTTTATAAGTTACAAGGGCTTCTCTCATAATAAATACATTTCAAAAATAGTGCTTTGCACACATATTATCATTATATATAATCATTATATATAATCATTATACACCGAAGAGCCATTACATTATGACCACCTACCATCTATAACAATGGTTTCTCGCCCAGGAACAATGTTTTCATGGGGCGCCGGACCCATAATTCTCATAGAACAATCCCTGACGTCTGTAAGCTACTTGAACATAGTTGCAGACCAGGTTCACCCATTCATGGTAACAATTTTTCCTGCGGGGATGGTGTTTACCAACAGGATAATGCACCATGTCATAAGGGTCGAATCGTCGAGGAACATTCCAGTGACTTTCAAGTCATGTCTTGGCCCCCAAATTCACGTGATCTTAATCCAATAGAGCATTTGTGGTCCTACTTGGAAAACCAAATTTGTGCTGCCACGCTACCCCCTCGCAATGCGAGGGAATTGCAGGACCAGTTGGTGANTAAGAGTATGCATAGGAAACGATGTCTTACTTATATAAATAGCAATATCACAGATATCAGATTCGTAAATAGATACCAGTACAAACTTGTACTTTTTGTACATAAAACCCTTAAAAATTCTAAATTTTGAGTCCGATCTTCTCGAGATTAGTCTCATTCATTCAGTGGAAAAACATACATCGGAAAATATGCCTCACTTTCCTGTCCAGAAAAAATTCAATTTTACTCTTAAAATCACTTACTAAACAAAGGCGAAGCGTACAGAAGAAAGTACCGGAGATTTTAGGTATAATTTATTCACATAACAAAGCTTTTCCGACGAAAAAGTCAAACTTCACTAGACTAGGAAAAGATATGGTATAAGAAAATCGCATTTTAAAAATTTTCTTCCAAATTCAATAAATTTTCTGCACAGGTTGAAAACCAGGTTTAATTTTAAATTTATTAATGCATTAATAAATTTTAAATATTTAAACGCAACCAAAGTCTATTTAAAATATCCAGAAAGCATCAGTATTATATCCCTATTTTAAATTTAACTTCAATTCATTTTGTATAAAATATTAGATCCCTATTTTAAATTTAACTTCAATTCATTTTGTATAAAATATTAGATCCCTATTTTAAATTTAACTGCAATTCAATTTGTCAAGTTCGAATTTTTGAACAACAACCTCGTATGGAAAAGTTATGGTACCTATATGATTGCCTACATTTCAGTGTTTCTTCTCCGTTGTTCAACCGCATGGACCTTACTTGTCTGGCTGAACTAAACAACATCATAGTTATTCTATAAATAAAATAAAATTATTAAGAGCAAATTTGAAGCATCTTCTTATAATGTTTTTTCTCGCTAATTTTATTTATTTATTTCAACCTTTGTAATGCCTTTAAAATAACTGAATCCAAGCCAAATTTATTTAAATAAATAGGTAAATAAATAACTTTTCTGATACATTTAATTCACAAAAATTATTTCTTTTTAACATCTGCTACGGAATTCGAAATTTAAACGGACTAAGCCCAATCAAAAGCGAAAACTTCTTGGTTGAAAACGAAACCTACATTACAGGTTTCTTTTCCTTTTATCCTTCAGGACAACTTTTATCCTTTTTTAGTAAAAAGGGTGGACACGTACCGCCCTCTGTCGATACGAATTTGAGACGTAAAAGTAGTTCACCCTTAGTTCACCAATTGCTTCAAGGTGAGGGCCCAATGACGTAAACAAAGACCTAGTTGCGTAACCTAAACAAGTTTTTTTGACTTTATCTCATATCGTTTATGAAGAAGGAGTATCAGCCAATAAGGATATTGCTCTATTTTAATATTTCACTTTCTTCTAATATTTAAACCCTTTAATTCTAAAGAATGTCTACTGCCACTGTGCTGAATGCGGGTAAAACATATGTTTCAAACTTGATTATCTGATTGAATTTTATTATTATTGAGACAACTGTTGATTTCAATTAATAATGAGTCAGTATTATCATTTTCATAATCATTTCTATGCTGTATGTAAATTTTAAATTCATATTTTCATTTATAATTATGATTATAGATTTAATAATATATCTTAAATACATCAATGAGCTAAACGGGAATAAATGGAATAGAAGGATGGAGGAATGGTAGGAAAGCCGTAAGCAGGAAAATTGATTTGAAACTTCCTTTTCCTATCTTAATATTTGATTGAAATTCATTTCCTTGTTAGTGATTGAACAAAAAATCATTTTCAAGATTTTAGAGTTAAATTTTTTTTATTTTCATATCAAAATCTCCCTTTTTTATCATATTTTTTATATAGCAGTAGTCAATTTTATAATCTACCTTGCAAAATTGTTTAGAAACGTGGAAACTAAACTTGTGACGTGGAAAATAAACTTGTTTTCTACTTTTCTTTTATTAATCTGTTTTTGAAGATATGGCACATAGTAAGAATTAACTATCAAAATGTTGTTAAAATTTGAAACTATTTACCTTTTTCAAAGTACAGTCTTAACTTATTGCATGACTAAAAGTTTAATTATGAATTGAATGATACTGTTGTTCCTTTTTAATCATGAATACACTGTTAACTTATTGCACAACTTAAAGTTTAATTATGAATTGAATAATATTGTTGATTAGTTTCTCAGATAGTTACTGATTGCTTGCCATCATTAATGTTTTAAAAGATGTGTATTATTACTTTGTATTTTTATCTAAATCTTTTCGAAACTTTACTAACTGAGTTACCAATAAAGATATTGTTTTGTATTTAATTTTTTAAATGCGAAGAAAAATGCTTAATAACTCTAAAAATATGATTAAATGGAACAGAAGAGTGAAGGAATGGCATTAAACCCTTTAGCGTGATAATTGATGTAAGACTGCCTTTTAAAACCAATTCAATTTTTGATTTCATTAATGTAATAATTGGACATATCAATCTGATTTGAAATATTTTAATATTTCTGTAATTTTTGCAAAGAAATCTTATTTTTCTTTTTTATTATTTATCCGCAATTAACACTCATCTTTACGATATGGTTTAATGAATTTTGTCTGTTGCTTGGAAAATAAGCTTGTTTTCAACTTTTTTTTATTAGTTTGCTACTGAACAGATGCCTTTAGCTGTAAATAAATTTAAATTTTGAAACTTTTTTTTCCTTCAAAATGTGGTGTTAATTTATTGAACATCTTCTCATCTTGCACACTTAGCTTTAATAGAAAAGTATTATAGGTTTATACTCTTAGATAATTACTACATTTTACAAGTCTAAAAAGAATTCTTTATTTATTTGCATTGTCTGTTAAGATTGTTTAAAAAAAGCTGTAAATTTTTTCTATACCTAAATTTATTAAAAACCTTCCTCTTTTAGTTGTTATACAATATATACATGTTGTGTTTAAAAAGTTTAAAATTATAAAGATTATTTTTCTTGATAAGTGTGAAGATAATTTTACTTAGATAAAAAAAATACAATTAAAATAAATAATTTTTTTCTTACTATTTTTGCTTATTTTCCTATAAGAAAAAGTCTTTATATTTGTAATTTTATTTTATTTATTTTTGTAGATCATCTTTTCTTTTATAAGAAACTATTACTCTAATTAAAATCATAGATAGGTTTATTTTCTTTTTTATGCTTAAATATATATGAAAGATTTTTCCTTTTTAATAATCTACTATGAATTTTAATTTCACATTTTGGTACTTTTCCAAATCTGCAGCATAGGCTATAGAGATGCCAATCCAAAGTCATCAGGCACAAGTAAATTCAATTTATTTTTTAGGAAGGCTATTTTTTTAAGAAATAGAAATTTATAAATGAAATAGTTACATTTACATGTGCCACCGAAATGGAAAAATACCCACATTCTTTGTGTGTTAAACTTTAAACTTATAAGTATATAGTTTTTCCTTGCTGTTATTCTTGATTAAAACTTCAATTTATTAAATTAATCTTTTGAAATCAATTTTAAATTTTAGGGAGTGTTCGCCATCTTGCTAATGTGTCTGTACGGAACTGCCCATTTCTTTCTGGGTTGAGCCCCTTATATTTGAAAAACTATGGAGCTTCGATAATGAAAATGTATGGGGATAAATGTCCTTTTATGCGACATTATGCATCTGCTTCCAACTCTGATGGTACAGGCTTTGAAGGTATTAAGTAATTCATTGCTATGCTACGTAATTTTGCATATTTTTAAAGTGAAAACTAATTTGAATATTGATTAATATTAATTAATTTAATTTTTGTCAATACAATGAAAGTATGTATTATATTTTTATAATTTATTACTGTTTATTTAAATTTATTGAATAAAAAAAAAGAAATGTGTGTTATAACATTTCTCTATCTAATTATATTTAAAGCCTACTTTTTTCTTTAAATAAAGATTTAAAAAATTTTAATGTGTTATTGGAAAAAATCTGTTAAATCTGAGGTATTGCTTTTAATGACAACTGTGTGATCCTTATTATCCAACCAAATATTAATTTTAAGAAAAACATAGGAAATTTTATAATTTTTTTCATGTTCATTAGAAAAAAACACTAAAGTTAAAACAGCAAAATTATAAAATGTAGAGCTGCAAATCAAGGGATCAGAAGGTTTAAATTTTTTCAGCAATGTTATTTTATAAGGAGAATTTTCGTTAACATGTTCACAACAAATATAGTTCAAGGGTTTTTAAAAATTAAAAATGCATGCATAATCCCTCTTCCCCCCNATTTTACTCAAGTCTCTAAAATTGTGTCAAACTGTACAGCACAGTTTTATGAAGAAAAGTAATAATTTATTTTGATGATTTATAAATTACATTATTATTATTCTGTTTTAAATATGTTTTAGTTTAATTATATCTATATAATTTTCTTTATATATACAGTTGAAGAGTTCAGTGTGAAATTGATACATTATCCATTCTTTAATTTTTATAACTGTAAACCACCTTACTTAAGACTCAATAAATGAAGTTTTTTCAGGGAATTTACATTTCGGTACTTTTTGGTTGGCCAAGCGTAAGTAAATTCAACTATTTTATTAAATTTTTTTTATTATATATATATTTTTTAATGTCTTAAAATAAATAAAAAAATTAAATGAAAAAAATAGCTGAAATTATTTGTGCCGACTAACAAAAAAAAAAACACATTTCTTTTTTAAAGATTTAGTTAGATTTTCATTAATGAATTTTTAATTAATTATCAAAAATTTCTGTTTATCATTTACTTTTCACATTAATGAGGAAATTTAGTATCCTTTTTTGTATTTTAGAAATATATATCGTAAATTTAAACATTATATTGTTTTTTCCACAATTATTCATGTAGGAACTTCGCTATTAGATGAACTACAGTCAAAAATTGTGCCGCCTCCTCAAGTAGCAGAAGAGATCAAAAGTGAGTATTTTTAAATGAATTAGTAAGTAGTAGTAGTAATCATTTGAAATCATTTAAGTTGAGTTGTGGTGGCTCAGAAGATAGAGCTCTCGTCTCCTAACAAGGTGGCCCGGTTCGAATTCCAGTGGTGGCTGAAATTCGAATTCTGCCCCCAACTTGCACCGAACTTAGTGCTGACGTAAACTATTCTCTGTGGTCGACGGATCATGGGTTTAAATCCCCTTGCCGTCAGACTAACTGTGGGAGGTTTTTGCAGTCTTCCTCTCCTCATAACGGAAATGCAAATTAGTTCCAACAAAAAGTCCTCCACTAAGGAAAATTTCTCCCAATACTTAATCCAGGAGTTCCCTTGTCTTCTGGATTGGATTAAAAATTACAAGGCTGCAGAGTTGAACAGTGTTTGGCTGTTCCACGACGGTTATAAAACCGTTTAAGTTTTCTACTGAAGTGTTTAACACTTATTTGTTTTCATTCTTTTTAGAAAAATTTCCCGTGAGCAAATGTCCTTTTATGGAGAATGAAAAGCCTACTGTGAAAGCTGTAAGCATTGATGATGCTATCAGTTCGGGAAAGAAAGAGAAACTTTCTGGTAAACTTTCTGGTTTTCTACTTCATTGTTCCTTAGTTTTGTATTCCTTTGCAGTTTGAAAAAAACTACTGTTCTCTGATTTTGTAGTTATTATATACTATAATTTATTTCACAAGTCATCACAATGTCGGAGAATTTAACACTGCTTTCAAACTTGTATAATTTCAAGTTAAATTGTCAAGGAAAAGATTCAAAATATCTAATAATTTGCATTTTATATATTACCTCAAATAGAAGAGATAATTATGAAGATTAAATATGCAATTAAAAATTTAACACATAAATAAATCTCACCTAAGAATAGTACTAAATTTTATGTATCTAAGAATACTGCTGAATTTTTATTTTATTTAATCAGACATTATTTACTAGCGTAATTATTCATCACTTTTGGAATTAATTATTCATCAGTTTTGAAAAATGGGAGATAATTTTAATTGTTTCTGACTATAGCTTCAGGCACACCAAGTCAGTGCTTCTCTTGTATTTTCTACTTCTCTTTTATTGCCAAATAGTCTGTCCTGTTTTATTGTTAACTGTCTGTTCAGCAATAAAAACATAACCATCCACTTCTAGGCTAGCGGATGCCTTCATTCTTTACTAATTTTTCTTGCACCCTTTTGTGTTTCAAAGTTTTATTTTTGTTTGTCTAGCATGTTAAAATCAAGTTAGCTGAAATTTCAAATTTTATGGAGGTTTCTGATTTTTTTTTTTTTTTTTTTTTTTTTTTTTTTTTTTTTTTTTTTTTNTTTTTTTTTTGTAAAATTTTTTACTTTACCTATCCTTGATGTATCTTTTACACATTTCTCTATCTAATTCTTTCCTTAACAACAGACCTAGACTGTTCCCATCAAGAAATCCCTAAGTTCTTTTACTCATTTAATATTGCATGATGTAAAGTAAGCTTTCCTCCTCCTCTAGTTCTTTTTTCCCCCTAGGGCCCACGTGAGAGCAACAGATGTTATTTCTTTTTTAAATTTGTTATAATTTTTCAACTAATATTAGACTTAAAGATAAGCTTCAGATGACCAATCAATAGTGAATGCAATACAAAGAAGATCTCATTTTTGTTTTCTTTAGAAACACTGCCTTAGGATCAAATTTTACATAATATTTTAAGTTCAGTTGTATGAAAAATTAGAATCATCCAAAAAAAAAGGGGGGGGGGGNAATAGAATTCATTTAAAAAGTTTATTTTTATATTTTCTACTTCCTCCTGAAAACTATAGAGACTTAAAATTAATTGCAAAGTTCAGTTTAAAATAAATTATTAATATTGATTATTAAATTTTATTGTTTTGCGACGTGTTCATAATATTAGCTTTTTAGAACATTTTCTCTGCATATAGATGTATATTCATCAATTAAAAATGGACATGCAAAGTGTAAACAAATAAATTATACGACTTCAATATCTTTGAATCCGTCCTATAAGGATGTTCATCATATTTCATCTCCAATTTAATGATTATTCCCTTAATTAAGTTTAATATTTATTCAAGATTACTTAATTGTCTATTATTTTTATACAAGAGTAACTTTATCATATTTCATAGAGCTACTTTAATTTTAAAGGCACTTGATCTATATCAACAAATCAAATTTTGTTTGCTAAATAAAAAATTAAGGAATTTAAAATAATTTTTATGAAAAGTCATGCCTTTTCTTTTATGACCATTATTTTTCACATTTTCCCACTGTTTCTGTTTCTTTCTTCTAATACTGCTGTTATGAAAAATCTTAAATTTTTGTTCATCTCACTTTTAGCATATAGTTTGAATTTTTTTCTTTTTAGATCACTTTCAATATGAAGACTTCTTTCTTGAAAAAATTGCAAAGAAAAAAGAAAACCATTCTTATCGGATTTTTAAAAAGGTTAATCGCTTAGCCAACAATTTTCCATGTGCTAATGAATACACAGATTCTAAAAAAGAGATAATCGTTTGGTGCAGCAATGACTATCTCGGGATGAGTAGTCATCCAACTGTTAGGAAAGCTGTTATGTAAGTTTGATTTTTTTTTATTGTTAAATGTTGATCCTGATAGTTAAATTTTTCTAGAAATTCTTAAATATATATATTTGTAACCAGAGCTATAAAAGATTACTTAATAATAAAAATATTTTAATTCTTAAATAAAATTTTGGTTTTATAATGTTTTTTTAAAATTATCACATTGTAATTTACTATCACAGGGAACACAAATGAATTTACCATTTGTGGTAAATTCAGCATTATAATTTGTTATACTAAAGTTTTTTTTTATATGCATAGAAACATGAACTGAGCTATTTTTATTCTTACACATTTGCTGCAATGATATTTCAGACACGTACAAATCTTTATTTTTTAAAAAAAAATTAAAACATGAATTAATTTTTATGTGTTATATGCTGAGCTTAATTGGCAATGGAATTACCTCACAATATTTTAAACTAAATAAATTAAATTAAAAAATATAACTTGAAAAATTTAATTATTTATTTTTAGTTCATTCGAAAGTATGACGATAAATTTATAATAATAAAGTATCAATTTAATTGAAAAATGCCCTAAAATGTATGAAATAAAACACAAAATGGTTTAATCACTGATAGAACTTCTCACAATTATGAAAGCAATCAATATTTGTAACCTAATTATCAGTTACTTTCACAAGATTGGAATCCCTTTAAGCAGTTGCCCCAGTTTCTGTTGTTATTCGGTTTCATTGCTTCTCTTTTTTTTTTCTGGATGTAGAAACTGGTTTTTTCTTCAGATATTACGCAATGAAATTTTGAATAGACTTTCCCCATTGATGGCATTTTTCTATTAAATTAAAAATAGATTGTGTTAAAAAAAATTCTGTTTAAATTTGATTTTAAAAAATTCTGTTAGAAATCTATTAAAATTGATTTATAAATTTTGTTATTTTTGCTGTATAATTACATATATTGCAGATTATTGGTGTGAGCTAACTTTACCCCTAATATGTGTGTCCTTACGTACCTAATTTTTTAAAAAGGGTGAAGGAACTCCTATGTAAAATTCATATTTCAAGTTCATTAAATTATTCCTAACTTTCTGAAGGCTTATGAAGATTTCCTCATCCGATAACAAACAAATACTATTCACATCACTTTTTCATATGTGGTTACAATAAGAAAGATTTTTCTTTTTATTCTTTGAGACTTTAATCAATAATTATTTCCTATAAAAAAAACTTTAACTCAATATTTTAAAATAGTTTTAAACTTTAATAATAATTTTTAAACTAAATAATGCAACACATTGTTTATGTTAACTGTGAAGATTTTTTATTTATATTCTTTATTATTATAGCCTTCTTTAGTTTATTTTCCTTTTGAGCTGGAGTTTTATTGTATGCTTAGAATATAAAACATTAAAAAGAGATCAAAGTAAAAATTTTTACTGTTAAAAAGAAATAAAAAATATTTTTCTCTTAAATATGCTTTTTTAATTACAATAATCTTGTAAGAAAAGTGATGCAAATAACTTAAGGTTCTTATATATATANATATATATACAGTTGGACCTCTTTTTAATGTAGTCGCTAAATCCCGAAAAAAAGTTCATTATATGGAAAATTCGTTAAATAGAAAATCACCTTTTGAAATACTTACACAACTCAAAACAGGTTTTAAATACATAAGCACTAGAAAAAATTAAAATTGCAATTGATACACCTTCATCTTGTAAATTATTATCTATTATTTATTTTATAAATCTTAATTATAAAAAAAATCTGCAAAGAAGGTAAGAATAGAACAAAACACTATCCAGTGTTACACTATCATGCTACATGTATTTTTCACTGAATAAAAAAGCTAAATTTTTATATATTAAAATTATTGCTGCATTTATTATAAAAGGAATTTTAAACATAAATTATCACATGCGTTCTTAATTTTAATTGCTGGTGATAAAGTCCGTTAATTTTATCCAAGTTTTTCGTTTGAAAAAGTGTTTTTTCTCATAATAGAGAGGTTTCACATTTTTTTAATGCACCAAAAACTAGTGAATTTTTATAATATAATAGTATAATATAATATATAATAAATATAAGGGGAATATATAATATAATAGTGAATTTTTATCACTGAATTTTTATTTAATTAAAAAACATTTCGATTAGAACTTTTCTGTTCTTCTTTTAGTGATGCAGTTATTGACCATGGAGCTGGTAGTGGGGGTACAAGAAATATTTCTGGTAATTCTACATCCCATGAAGAGTTGGAGAAAGAGTTGGCATCTTTACACCAAAAGGAAGCAGCTCTAATTTTTACTTCATGCTATGTTGCCAACCATTCAACGCTTTATACTTTAGCTAAACATTTGCCAAACTGCCAATTAATTAGTGATGAAGGCAATCATGCATCTATGATTCAGGGTATTAGAGACAGTGGTGTTCCTAAACACATATTCAAGCATAATGATCCTGAAGATTTGGAGAGAACGCTAAAGACTATTGATCCTAATATTCCCAAGATTGTTGCATTTGAAACAGTTCATTCCATGACAGGTATGTTCGCGAATAATTTATTCGAATAATTCTGATAAATCACCTTATTAATACTTAACCATTCTGCCTTGATCCATATCCATATTACCTTCAAGGTTTTCATTTTGTTTAAAAGAAACCTATTTCCTCGAGGACACATAAAAAAAGTTGAGGAAACTAGCTGAAATAAATTAAACTAAATTTGATCGATGAAATTGTTTAATGGTTAATTATAAATAAATGGTACAAATTTTAAACAAATAAAAGTTAATATTTTATGAAAAATTTAAAAAAAAGTACATTTACTTTTTTTTTTATAAAGTACAACTATTTTCATATTATCTGTTGTAATTTTCTGAAGAATTTGCAGATCAGTTTTGCATCAATTACTTTTGCAGATTTTTATATAATTTTTTTGAAATTCTGATATTTGAAATAAAATATTAAGTGAATTTTGAACTGCGTATTTGAATGATAACTTTTTAACTCACATGTTTGAACACAAAATCAATAATGCATTTAATCTGGAAAAGTAAAATAGAATGTTTATTTTCATACTCCAAAAACAAATTTCAACAAAATATCATCATGCCTTTGTGTGGAAATTTGCTTAAAATACTTTATCTTCCTTATTGACCTACTGCTATAGTTCGTCTTATTAAACAGTTATTTCATTTTATAGCATTCAATCAATCATTATATCAAATTATCTTCCTGTAAATAATACAAAATTGTACATATTCTCTGTTATTCTAAACAGAGAATAATTTAAATAATTCTTCTAAACTTACTAGCTTTCATCTAAACTTATTAATAATGTAGTCATTTACTTTTGCACTGCTATATTTTTATTTATGTACATATTTTTTTTATTTTATGTTCAGGTGCTGTTTGTCCTTTAGAAAAGTTATGTGATATTGCTCACAAATATGGAGCTTTAACATATGTTGATGAAGTGCATGCTGTTGGATTATATGGTCAAAATGGTGCTGGCATTGGGGAAAAAGAGGGTGTACTTCATAAAATGGATATAATTAGTGGAACTCTAGGTTAGTATGTCACTTTTTTTCCTTGAACTTAAAATAGTTCATTGAAAGTAAAGAGTTCATTTTTTTTCAAAGTGGAAATAAGAACAAATAAAACAAATTGATAAAAAAATTAAATAAAATTAGTAACACTTGTGGAAAACTTGTTTTTGATCTTCTAGATTACAATTATATACAAATTAATAAAATTTTTATTATTTCTTGGGCTTAAATTTGACAGTTAAAAGGTATATCTTATAAGTTAAGTTTTATGTTCAGGAGCTTAGACTAAGAAATAATTTTATAAAGTGTGTGATAGAAGAAATATATTTTAGGGGGGATCTATAGATTTTTATTTTTTGACAAACTGTATCACTAGATTATTTAATATTTCTTTATTTATTATTATATTACCATCCATAATTGATTTAGTTTTTACATTTAGGAAAATTATAAAGTTAATTAAAATTGAGATGGTTGTAGTTTACACTGAATAAAATTTTATCAATTCTGTTGGGAAAAAAATAATGCATTTCATATTTTGTAGTTGTACTGGTTATTTTTAGGAATGTACTACTTCATTTAAAAAGCAATCTTTTTTTAGATAAGTTTTTAATTAGTATGCAAAATATATGTATATTATTTTTTTTTATTAATAATATTAAAAAGGTAAACAGATTTGGTAAAATGTTTATTGAGTTTAAAGAACAAATAGTTTTAAAATTATACTATAGCTCTGCATAGTTTTGAAAACAACTGACAAGAGATAGTTCTGAATTATTTTCCATTTGTGTGAAAATAACATTTTCAGAACATCAATTTATCATAATCAGACAGTTAATTTATTGAATTTTTCTATAGACATTTTGTATATTTACGAATAACATCAGTTCCCAAAATTTTTTCCATGAAATTGAACAGTATTTTTATTAATTTATACATCTGAAATGGGGGAACAGACAAAATCACAGGAGAACCCACCTTGATTATCTGAAATACTAGTTAGGACCAGACTTACTTGGAAAATCTAAATATTTTGATTACAGTGGTAACATTTCAAAAGTTTTGAATCTAATTTCATCAATTTAGTCGGAAACTAGAAGGTTTTCTTAAATAACCGTGCTTTAAATTTAATGAAAGTTTTTTTTTATCAAATGAATATAATGATATTTTAACATTAACTACTAATTTTGCACCATATAATACTGCTGCTCTTTTTTTAAAAAAAAAAATTATTTACTTGTAAAAAGCAGTATTTAACAACCAGCAGTTCGTGTATTCATTCATATTCCTTTGCAAGCTTTGTAAGACTTTATTTCAATTCCATTTGCACTACTACATTATATTTTCTTACACAGATAGCATAGCATGTATCAAGTAATGATGGTCATGAATAAACGGATTAACAACAAAACTTATGGATTTCCTTAGCAAAACTAAAGCAACCCACTTCACCAACTAACAAAGCATTAACTATTAACTCACGTAAAGTGATTAATTTCATGTAGTTGTACATTACAAAAAGTTTTTTTAAGGTCTTATGTACGTAATTACTATTATTTCTACTATATTTATTTATTGAACTGAGAGACATGTTTTATGTAACTCTCATGAGAGTAATATGAGATGTCTTTCTTTATTGCACAATAATATATCTATTTTCTGTGTTTTAAACTGCTTTCTTAATCTAAGAAAACCATAATATTTTTGCTTATATTTATAGGAAAAGCATTTGGAAACATTGGTGGTTATATTGCAGGCTCTGCAAATATTGTTGATATGATTCGAAGTTATGCTGCAGGTTTTATTTTTACAACTTCTTTGCCTATTACAGTTTTACGGGGATCCTTAGCAGCTATAAAGGTAAGTTATACAAAGCAAACATTTTAAAACGCAATATAACAGATCTGAAACTCTTACAATTTTTTGTCATGCAAACTAGTGGTGCATAACCTTTTTGAGAAAAAGACCAATAATTTAAATAATTAGGCTTTTGTGGCTGTGACAATATAAAAGTCTTTTATATAATCCTAGTCCTCTGTATATCAATTAAACAAAATTTAATTACCTTATATCCTGATGTATGGGTCCAACCCCTATTTCTGATTATGCAATTTAACTAAATTTGTTAATAAAGTTTAAATTTCTTTGTTATAATTTTAGATTTTGTCAGATGTTATTAAAAAAATATTTAAAAATTTTTACTAAAATTGTTGAGTAATTCTTAAACTATTTTTTTGCCAAAAATCAGGAAATTCCATATAAATCCTTCAAGAGCCACATTTGGCTGCTAGGCAATAGGTTGTGCACCTTTTATGTGAACTTTGAACTCCTAAAAAATTTTTGCATTGGAATTGCTTAATATTCATATACAATTTCAAAGATTTAACAAAATTTTATTCGGTATCAAAATTGTTATTAAAGATTAAGGGTATCAAGGTTGTAATATAATTTTTGTCTAATGCTCTTTTGCTTTTTTAATAGTTTTTAATAGTAATTTTTGTTAAATGAAATGTCTGTAAAACGATGGGAAATAATTTTTAGCTGATTTAACAAGGAAAATTAAGTATTATGTATTATTTTCTGTTTGTATTAATTTTATATTGTTTTAGAGTTTGTATTTTAAATCTATTATTAATTTTTATTTCAGATACTGAGAAGTGATGAAGGTAGATTGTTGCGGGTAAAACATCAAGAAAATGTTAAATATCTTCGGACATCTTTGCAGAAAGCCGGAATTCCTGTTGTGCACTGCCCTAGCCATATAATTCCAGTTCATGTAATTAATTTTTTGTTTTTAGACTTTTTTTTAATTTTCAGCACTTGCTTTTGTTTTACTTCACTGAAAATAAGGGTATATTTTATTAGACAATGTTAAAAATTATATAGTTTGTTTTAATGTCAAAACACTTGAATCACTTAATGTCAATATTATAAAATGTAATACAATGTTGAATATTTTTAGCTGTTTTTAAGAATTTTTACATATGCCCTGCTCCTTTTTCACAAGATTTTCTAGGTTATATATTATTAAATGGGATATATCCTATACTATGTACTAGAAAAATATAATACAGTAGGGAACCGATTATCCGGAACGATCGGGACCATCCTATTGCGGATAACTGAATTTTCCGGTTTTCTGAATCGCTACAGAAAGCCGTTTTTTTTTATTGTTATACCCAACTAAAAAAAATATTTTTGCAAATAATCTTACAAAGAAGAAAAAACAATGAAGTAATACACTAAAGATTATTTCCAAAATGATGGTAAGGTAAACATCTTTCAAAAAAGAAAGAAGAATCCTAAAATCTTATGAGGAAAAAAAAATAAATTTTTTTTTTTAAATGGCGGGAAAATTTGTCGAATTTTGATCCGGTTTTTTGGTTTTCCGATTTCCGGATAACGGGTTCTGTACTGTATTATACTTTATTCAGATACAAGGATGCTAAGAATTGCTGATTTTACTGAATTTAATTTTGGTTACTGAAAATTTTTGTAGATTACAGAAAAATATAATTTGCCTTTTTAAATGGTTCCTTATATTTTTTCTGAATATTTTTTTCAGTTTGTTAATAACATCTTATTTCTAGTAATTGTTTAGCAATTTTGTCAAAATCCCTGTTTTAAAAATAATCTTTGTGAGACTTTCATAAATTATATTTGTTAATATTTACATGTATATATAATTTGTTTGTAGTAGTAACTAGTTGTATTACTGAATATTTTCTTTCTCTTTGCAATTATGATTAATAAAAACTGTGTTTAGTAATTATTTTTTTCATATAAAAATGCATCGTATAAAAAAATTATCAGTTACTCTGACATGTTCATTACATGTTGTGTTACTGAATGTTCTAAATTAAATAGTTATTATGTGTAGAATAAAATTAACTGATTCAATACGATTATAAAAAGTAATATTTTAAAAAGCATTGTTAATATTTGTTGAAGTGTTGCGTTTAACATTGTTTAAACAAACATTTATAAACAAATATTTTTTCTTCAGATTTATTACAAATGAATAATGAATGAGTAATATAATTAAAAGTGAAAAATATACTTATTATAATAATAATTATCAACAAAATTCTTTTTTATTCTTTAAAATTATGAAACATAAAAGTGTAAATAAAAACTGTATTATGCAAAATAATCTTTATTTACCTTTGAATGACAAAATTGTTAAGCTTTTTCATATTTCATATTTTTATTACATTATATATGTATACTACCTAAAATGTCATAAAAATAGTAAATTTTTAATAACAAAAGCATTACTTATAATTCATTGTTGGCATACATGTAAAAAAAAATAATTGAGATGGTTATTCATTCTGAGCAAAAATTTTATTTATTTTGTCATTATCGTTTGTTGCATTCCTTACTATTTTTTCCTAACATAGTTTTACATCATTGTTACTTTTTACATATATCACATCTTTTACACCTTTTCTATGTCTATAAAATTGAAATTTAAAAAAATTTTATTAAAAAAGTTTTAAATAAAAATTATTATTGAAATATAAAATATGTTAATTTTGTATTTTTATAGATTAGAAACGATCTTCTACATTTTCCCATTTTTGGAACTGCTGCATAGTTAAGAATGCAACATATTTTATTAAAGGAATTAAAAAGTGGAAAAATATGCAATGCTGATAATGGCATGACAGTGTTTTATCAAGTTTCAAATAAGGCATTAATTTTTGCAATTATTAACTGTATATCAAATTATTGTTTTGTTTTTTTTTCAGGTAGGAAATCCTTATTTTTCAACTAAAGTTAGTAATGACTTAATTGAAAGATATGGTCATTATGTTCAGGCTATAAACCATCCCACTGTTCCTGTGGGTGAGGAGAAACTTAGAATCGCCCCAACTCCTTTCCATACTGTTGATTTAATGGACAGGTTTGTGGCCGATTTAGTTGACACTTGGAAATACGTAGGATTGGAATTACGTCATGATTTCTGTAGCCAGGTAAGAATAAAATTGTTTTATATTATATGGTTATTTATAAGTAAGAGGAAATAACAGAAAAACTGCTTCCAATAAATTATAAAAATATAAGATAAAACTTTACTCATTTTTCAAATTGTAAACAAAATGGACATTTTAAAATTATAATAGTGATCTTGAATATTTTTAAAATTACTTTTCATGTATTCCCTTATTTATTAGTTTGAACAACTCTTTCGAAAAAGTAATATTTTTTTAATAGTTTTAAGGCATGGTTGAATGGTTCAACTACTTTTTATATGGCTACTTCTTATATTTAATTCAGTCTTATAATAACTAGAGTTTGCCCATACATTGCACATAGATAACTGCTAAACAACAATATCTGTTCAAAAAATAAAGCTAGCATAAATAAAAAACAAAGAGTAAGGTTGAATATTCCGGTTTAAGTTTTTTCCTGACTTTTTAAGTTTTGGCCATCAGCATTAAAAAATTTTAAAAAATTCTACTAGGGAAGTCCAAAAAATAAAATGTAGGAATTTTTTTTTAAATATTTCGTCCCGCAGTGGACTGATCGATAAGACACCTTTCCCAGCAGATCACCGAAGTCAAGCATCACTGGCTGCGGTCAGCGTGCGGGTGGGTGACCACTTGTATCAGTCTGCGTAGGGACCAAGGATGTGCGGTATGGGTCCTTTTTAAACTGTTCTACCGTAAAGTGCTCGACTTCATGTGCAGGTGTCGAATTACCGAAGCGGGGTGCCATCCCCTCTGCAGAGGATCAAAATTGTGATGGTATGTCTTCGGATCATCCTCAGGGATGCTTCCCAGACCGTCGCCAATAGCCCATTGTGCAGCTCTAGTGTGACGTAAATTAACTACAACAACAACTTTCAATATTTCATGCTAATAATTTCACATGGAGGGATTGAAAATATAGCAAAATAATCCATAAAATATTAGCGCCATCTGTAACAAAAAAACGACTTGTCAATTGGTAAAGTAATTCAAAAGATAGTAAGGAAAATTTAATCTGTAATGGTGGTTTTTAACAATGGAATTTCGTATTTTTGATATTGCTCTTGCGATCGAACTTAATGACACCGGAAAGTGGTAATTGTTTACAAATTACCCCATTAGAATTTGCTAAATTTGAAAAAAAAAAACACAATTCAAATCAGTGCTCCCCAATCTCGAGTTATTAACGAACATACATACAGACTGATTTTCACTTTCATATATAGAGAGAGGTGTAATTATTTTCTACTTACTCTTTCTTTATTTTCTGTTATTTTAACAGAAAATATAATTATTTATCGTTGCTCATTTTTTTTTTCTTTTAAATTCTCTAAAAATATTTTAAATTTTGTTTTTTGTTTTTTAGGAGTGTGACTATTGCAAGAAGCCTCTTTACTTTGAAGCCATGGAATCAAGAGTCTATCCTTGCGGAGGATTGGGTGAATGTCCTCAAATTGCAGTCCATTAAAATATACATTTTATATATTGTTGAAAAATGAGATATATATAAATAAATAGATTTTATGACTTAGTTGCGTCTACTTTGTCTTTTTAAATTTTATCATCCCCTACAATCACAAGTAAGAAATGCACTAAGTCTTTATTTTTGGGTTTTCTATTGATCGTTTTTGGGACTCGTTTATTTACGTATTAAGGTAGGGTAAACCAACCAGTGAAGGAACACTTCATATATATTGATTAAAAATAAGAATTTGAAAGTTTTTCTTTAGATTGATTGGTAACAATAGCNAACAATGGAATTTCGTATTTTCGATATTGCTCTTGCAATCGAACTTAATGACCTTGGAAAGTGGTGATTGTTTACAAATTACCCCATTTTGAAAAAAAACACAATCCAAATCAGTGCTCCCGATCTCGAAGTATTAACGATCATACATACAGACTGACTTTCGCTTTTATGTATAGAGAGAGATGTAATTATTTTCTACTTACTCTTTCTTTATTTTCTGTTATTTTAACAGAAAATGTAATTCTGTATTGTTGCTCATTTTTTTTCTTTTAAATTCTCTAAAAATATTTAAAATTTTTTTTTGTTTTTTAGGAGTGTGACTATTGCAAGAAGCCTCTTTATTTTGAAGCCATGGAATCAAGAGTCTATCCTTGCGGAGGATTGGGCGAATGTCCTCAAATTGCAGTCCATTAAAATATACATTTTATATATTGTTGAAAAATGAGATATATATAAATAAATAGATTTTATGACTTAGTTGTGTCTACTTTGTCTTTTTAAATTTTATCATCCCCTACAATCACAAGTAAGAAATGCACTAAGTCTTTATTTTTGGGTTTTCTATTGATCGTTTTTGGGACTCGTTTATTTACGTATTAAGGTAGGGTAAACCAACCAGTGAAGGAACACTTCATATATATTGATTAAAAATAAGAATTTGAAAGTTTTTCTTTAGATTGATTGGTAACAATAGCTTACTGCCAAACAATAGGAAGTCATCTAGCAATGTTCTGGATTACCTGGTCAAATAGACTTCTCTGGAAAATTTTTTGAATTTTTTATTATCCCTGCAACACCTTGTTTCTTTGAAAAAATTATATAAGGTGAGTGTTTGTATTTATATGTTTGAAGTGTAATTAATTGCATGTAATAGTTTTATTTTTCTCACTGTGAAAAAGAGAATTCAAAATATAGTTATTGAAGTTACATTTTTTTTTAACCATCATAGCATAATAAAGTACTGAGATAAGGGGGTGTTTATTCACTGGATCGCCAAACGATGAAAAACCAGTTTAGGAACAAGTGTTCCTTTACTGGGTTTTTTTCTAAGTTAATGAAAATAAGAGATAAACTTTAATTATCATGTACCTTTAGTGATGTTCTGCATCAAAAGTATGTTAAAGATACGAAAAACAACTTCTAACCAGTGAGGGAACAGGCATGTTCCTTTACTGGGCATAGATTTCCCAGTGAATGAACAGTATGTGTTAATATGTTGACACTTTAATTTTCAATTCATGATTACAAAAAAAAAGTTAACATTTTCCAAGTATTTATATGTTATAATTTCAAGAATAGGCTTGTTTTTAAACATTTGTATGGCTTATAAATTCATAAAGAGCATTAAAAAATAACCAAAATTATGTGTTCATTCACTGGTAAGAGTTGTTCCTTCACTTGGTCTTCTTACTACTTGTTATTTGAACCTTTAAAACAATATTATGTAAGTTCTTTACCATTTTTTTGCATAATTTGCAATTAGTAACAAATATGTTGACCCTGTCATTTAACTAAAATTACGAATTTTGAAATTAATATGATATTTTAAAAGGCAAGCTTAAGTGTTCCTTCACTGGTTAGTTTACCCTATACAGAAAGACATCGTCCATATAATCGTTTTTCACCGACATATTTTATCAACTTTATAAATCTGACTTCAAGAATTAGAGACTCTCTCAAACTCTTAGAATAACAAAAGACACAGTTTAAAAAATGATTAGACTGTCGATCAGATATTTTTCAAATTCACGCAACACTGTTCAGCTTTGAGCCATAAGATGTCGTTTAAATTGAGTATGGGCGAACTACGGTTCACAGGACAGCTTTGCCTACTTTAAAGTTTTAACTGACCCACAAATTATTTCAAGCAGTTGTCTTTAAAAATTTATAAATATAAGAATTTCTCTCACCTGCAACATATCACGTACAAGAAAAATAGGAATATTTTCATCATAATTAGACAAGTATTTTCAACTGTGAATTATTAGAAACGATAGTATCACTTCTCAGAGTTAGCACATTGCAGTTCGAACTTGATTGCAAGGAACTTTTAAAAGTGCAGTTTCATTTACATCTGCTTTGCTTTACATTTAAAGGGTTCGTTATAAAACAATGATAAGCTGCTTTTTCAATAATGGTATGCGTTGTGAAAAATATAAGAAGGTAGACAAAATTTCCTTGTTTCTAAGCACTATTCGTTGGTTCTAGGCTAGTCTGACGAAGTTAAGACATAAAATAACTTTAGTAAAGAATAAATAACATATGTTTATTCTTCTGAGTTACACTCATGTCCATAAATTAAGAATAATGCCAGCTCCAGCTAATAAAGATTAAGAAACAAAACAAGTGTGACTTATTTATAAGCCCATTTAATAAACAAAACAAAGTTGGTGTATGTATGATACCATTCATAAAAACTAAAATTTTTGAACCTTATTTCATATGCATCGAGTTAGTCTGGTTGGTAGAACGCTGTACTCGTGTTCGTGAGAACGGGAGTTCGAATCCTGCCAGTCGAAGAATCCCCATGTATGAAATGGTGCACGTAGAAATCTGTCGCGGTCACTAAGTCCAAGTTCCTATAACAAATCAATATCTCTGAGGGTACTGAATTATTGATCGTTCTCTCGTTCAGGTCAAATCTGCGGGTGGAAGAAAGATGAGTGAATGACTCCTCTCTGTGAAACGGGTTGTGACGTACGTGTGTGGCAAAATCGTATTCTTGGCCATAGATGGCGACACTGAAGCGTATCCTCTGCTTTTAAAATTTGCTTGATTTCAAGCAGGCTGGCTGTATTGGCAAGTGGCATATGTAACAACATCCTCCTTCATAAAAACTTCATATTATATGGTTAGTATGATGATTAATATATTATATCTTCGATAAAATGCAGTCTGCACAACACCACAGCACAGGGCTCGAAAAACAGCCCGTCCTCGGCGGTCAAAGATTCCCCGCGGACAACAAGCTTCTCGAATCCAACGTCCGCGCGGACGGCCCTTTTTCCCCATTAATGTTCGTGATCCATTTTCAATTTTTGTTATCTTACATGACCCTCTAATCTCGAAATACGGCAACATACTGTTCATGGTGGAATTGTTGTTTNTGCAAGAGTTGTGATGAGCTGCAACTCGTTAACTAAGCATGTCTCAGGCAAGTTCTGTCGGATTTAAGTCAAGTGAGAATGTTGGCCATTCTATACAGGTGATATTCTCAGTTTGAAGGCATTTATTTACGATGTTTGCTTTGTGAAGGCTGGCTGTCATCCATAAACACAAATTCTGCTTCCATGGTACTCCTAAACAAACGAAGATGTTTTCCCAGAATGACGTCCCGATAAATTTGGCCTGTCATTGTTCTACTTTTAACATGCAAATCTGTCTGAACACATTTTTATCTATCCGAGGGAGACCTGTACTGTAACGTTTACTGATATTTCCATCTTCTTAAAATCGTTGCCAAAGCCTAGAGAGGGGCAAATCCAAGTTCTTCGAATATTTCCACCTGAGTAAGCCTCTAAGCGGCTGATAATTCTACCACTTAAAAAATCTTCCACATGCGTCCTTTGTGGCATTCGCTTATGGTACTGAGGAACTTACAAAACGCTTGTGAAAAATTTTGCTTCTTTCCCATCATTTATTATATACCCCTTTCTTATACTTTCATCACTATAACTTACTATCAGCGTCATCTGGTGGATTTGCACAATGTTCTAGAAGGTGTGTGTGATAATTCTACAGGTGAAATTTATACTTTAAGAGTTCAAATTCCGTATGATTCTGAATTATCCTTACTTTATGGTCAAAAGTGTATTTTAAAATTAAAAGGTTAGCAAAAATGAGAAACTATCCACTACACATTGAATAAAATTTTTATTCGACATTGAAATTGTTTTAGAGTTATCTCAGTCTTAAAATAAGACCTGCATTTTTTTCCAACTTCATTACACTCTTTTTTAAAGTCTTAGAATAAATTAATTTGGCCATTTTCCCCCCTGGCCGATTCCCAAAAATATCTTTATTCCCAACTCTGATTTAAATCTTTCATTGAAGAGAAGCAATAAATTTAGCACACGAAAATGCCAGGAATTTTGCTTTATTTTATATTTTTTTCAATCATATTAAGTTTTCATCTAAATTGGAATGAATCATTAGAAAACAGTCATCGAACCATGAGTTGAGAGAGAGATAAAAGGAAAGATTTTTTTCATTATCTTTTACCCTCCAAACGTTGATCCCCTGGATGAAATAGTACGAAAGTTTTCCTACTACGCCCTACTCTTTGAATAACGTGGCAGTAACAGATTCTTTTGATGTAGGTAAGCTTGCGGCTAAAAGTTCGGAAATGGGGTTAAAATAAATGTTGAAGTCAGATAATGGGATGTGACAAATTAGAATTAAATAATGTACAAGTCAGAAAGAAATAATGAACACTTTTTTTTGAATCTTCATACATTTTAATTACAACTGCTTTTAAATAATCTCTCAATTGCATACAACAAAACATTAAGGTAGTCATAAAATTGACCACACAAAAGCAAGCAATTCTGTACATCACACTAATAGGATTTCTTTAAAATTCAAATTAAAACTAACTTGTAAAAAAATAAAATAATTACTATGATCAAGTATGAAGCTGAACATTTTTTTTCCCTAAAGGATTAAAAATAAATAGTACATTAAAAATAACATTTTTGTTTAATTGATGCATTCATAAATTATATATATGAAATTTGTCCACCAATAAAGTTTTATTATATTTCATAAAGTTACTTTTCATAAAAATGGGGTGGAGATGGACCAAGAAAAAAATCTCGCAAAATTGAAAAATATTTTAATCCAAATAGAAACTATCAAAATTCTTCAGTAAATTAAATTCTTGATTTAATTAATATATTGAAAATCCCAATTCTCTGTAGTATAATAGTCAAAATTTAGGAAATTACAGTTTTTTTTTTTTAAATTTAGATTTGTAGTGGAAAAGGGTATTGAGTTGTATCTAAATGGACTTGCCAAACATCAGCTACATAAAATATAGCCATAGCAGAAAGTTATCAACAAAATAAATTTTCCACATAACAAACTACATCATTTATTAACCAGGCAGAGAAAATTTAAGTTCAATATATACAGCTGACCATAAGTTTTTAAACCCAAAA
Organism: Parasteatoda tepidariorum; assembly: GCF_043381705.1. Classification (NCBI taxonomy): domain Eukaryota; kingdom Metazoa; phylum Arthropoda; class Arachnida; order Araneae; family Theridiidae; genus Parasteatoda; species Parasteatoda tepidariorum. Next base: position 17,679,695 of record NC_092208.1, read on the forward strand.
TTTTGCTCTTTTTTTTAGAATGTTTCTTGGAACCGCCTTCCACCAAGCCCGTCAATTGTCATTGAAGACACATCAGTTCTTTTTTTCCTCTAAGTTCCAATCCAAAATATAATATCTACAGGGTGTCCCAGAGAAAAGCAGAAGGAAATAGAAACCTACAGTTTGCTGCATAGTGTTTAGGGAGCAAGAAATTTATTCTTGCCAAGTTTCAAAATTAGTTAAAAAGTTTGTCAACAGATGGCACCGCTGACTTAGACTATGGACAATGTTTAATGATGTATGTCCAAATGAAATATTTGCACTAGCATCTGTTAATTTTGGCCAGGCAGTCTTAGATTGTTTTTACAAATGATTGTTACATTGAAAACATTTTATAATTGTTCTGTTGATGAACTTAGTAACTGATTTTTAAACTTCATGAGATTATATTTCTGATTTCCAAAGGCTTACAGAAAATTATACATTTTTATTTCCTTCTCATTTATTGATTTCTTAAATAGCTTATTTTGAGAACAAACAATATGAGGAAAAGAATAAATAGATTGCGAACATAAATCCAAAATTTTGATGCGAAAATAGAAATAGTGTATATGATAGAGATAATTAGAAGAAAAATTAAAAAGTACAGTATTTCTACTTTGATGCCATGCTCAGCATGGTAACTGTACCTAAAATGACCTTTTTTTTAAAAAACAATTTTTGGAGGCTATACATGACTTTCGAAGATTATATCTCACTTATAGTAATATTTTTGAGGCTTTTTTCCACCACATAACAATTTTTTTCCTTAAAAAGAAAAGTCTATTTTTGAAGCTAAATAATTGTATTATATCACATCATTTGCAATGTACAGTATCACTACATTTAGATTCTCTTAACAGGTTTACTGTGGCATCGAATATAAGTCCATGTAACATTCCACAGGCAGAGTTATGAAATATTGTAAAGAATTTTTTTAAATGATTAGCGCAATTAACTTTATGAAGGATTAATGAAATAGCAATATCTCATTTAAATTTTATTTTAAATAACATAGATCAAATGAATCCTTCATTTTCATGATTATAACAAAAATTATTAAAAACATAACTTCTATTTTTTAGCAGTTCAGATATGTTTACAAATATGGAAAGAACATTCTATATTGAAACATTTATAACTTTAAGAAAAGCAGTCAAAATTAACTTTGATACTTATAAATTACAATTCAAGATCACTTTATCGACACAAAGGCACTTTATAAAATACAACTATAAATAACTGTGCGCTACAGAAACCATCCACACTTAAATTAGAAAAAAAAAGCTCTTTGTGAGAGCTAATTCCATAACTTAATATATTTACAATATAATATAGAGACCGGAAAAAAAGAAACTAACAAACAGCATAGAGGTCACAGCTCTTTTATATCATGCAGCATTAATTGAGTCTGAGAAAATATTTATAAACAAATCAAATATTTCACAATACAAACAAATTATATTAAATATTTGATGTAAAGCAAAATCCTTATAAAGAATCTCCCTTTATTAACAGAAATAAATAATATTTTCAACATAGATCAAAGAATACGATAAATATCTATTGCTAACTTCAGTAATTAAGTTTTGTTCTTAATGAAAACAAAAATAAACATACTTCTAGAATTAACACTAAACATAATTAGAAAAAGTCATATTAAGACCTGGCATCTCATATTAATAAAATATAAAAAATTTCAATACTTATGTAGAATTTCAGTCAGAAATATAAAATATATTATATACAATCAATAAATCGTGAGACAGAAGTCATTAAACCTTAATTATGCAATTTAGAGATGGGACTGAAATCAAGTTGCTGGTGTGACAAAAATAATTCTCACGATTTTAACTTGCTAGGTACTTACCATGCAAGAGATGATAAAAGATGACAGATAAGAAATTGTCAGTTTATTAATTTTGTTTCCCGAAGTGATGGGGGAAAATGCCTTGATAATTGTAGACAATACCTTTGAGTTTTATTAGATAAATTGCATGAAATAGCTGCTGACTCAAGATTTATTGATTGTTGAATCAAAATATGTAAAACTAAGGTTATTTTCATTAGATTATATCATGATTTTAAGTCTTCTGATTCAATTAAATACTAGAATCGGGTAAAATGGATCACCTAAGTGACTACAATAAAATAAATCGTGAAAGCAAGCAATTTGAATACATTGATCAACATATTTCTTTCAAATCAATGGATCCAAATATACAGCAATTCAAATTACTGTCAGAATGAATAGAAAGAAAGTAATTAAATTCATTGCTCCAAATAAACATACTATGATTCAAATCAATACCTGTTCATTCAGTTTGAAATTGATCTTAGTCAATTTATTTCATTTATTAGAACCCTCTGATTCAAATCAAGAGATAATCACTGACTTGAATCAATGTCCTAATGATGATTCAGACCAACAAAGCACTTAAGTGATTCAAAACCCGACTTTTCTAAATACATGCTATAATATGATAAAGGTGAAAATTCTGTATCAGCCAAATCTCTCTGTAAGAAATCAACAGTTTTTAGTTAAATGTTTTAGCTTTTTAATATTTATTTTATAATAATAAAATGAAAAAGGGAGTTTAATTAATAAAGACAAAGCATTATCAAATATTTACAACTCTTAGGTCACTGGCATGCATTTTAAAAATTGTAATTATACATTATTTCCCAGCATTGTATAAAAATAATTCATTTTATAAAACAATTCTAAACAATAATCTTATATTATCAGTATCCATTAGACAAAAAATAATTCTACTTCCTCCATGTTAACCAATGGAGAATAATTGTAATGCAATTTCTTTATTTTTAAGTAACTAATACTTATCAATATTTTTAATTTGATTTTATTCATTGAAACATTACTGTGTCCATTTAATATATTTTAAAGTTATTTAACTTTCAAAGTAAATTTTTCATAATTTAAATTTCACAGTTGCAGGTATTTTTGAAATTTTTTCTTTATAATAGTTTCAAAAAAGGTTTTAAACCAGTCTCAACTTTAAAATGTAATAATTAGGTTCGACAGAACACATTTCGACGAATAAATTAAAACTAAAAATACGTCAAAATATTTATTTGTAACTTCATAAATCTAGAAATAGGATTCATATAATTCTTTATGTGTAGACAGTAGCATTTCTTTTTTATCCGAAAAAGAGCATTTAAGAAAAATTCATCTCACATCGAAAACATATGATTTTACTAAAATGTTACATAATTGAATTTCAGATAAAGAATTAAAAGTAATTTAATCTAACTGGAGAATGAAACGAAAACAAAAATAATATCCAACATTTTGCTGTAAAATAATTATTAGATTATTTTTGCAAAATTTCAAACACATTTGATTTTTAATAAAAATTTAGGATGAAAAAAAAATATTTCCTTACCAATTGAAAAATATTCGCAGCCATATACATTAACTTTCATCACAAATTCAAGTGTAAACTACTTAAAAAAAGCTACAAATACTCTGAAAAAAGATTATTTCAGATTGTATTCCATAACTAAAAAGAAAGAAAAAAGAAAAGAAAGAAAGAAAGAAAATAAATTACTTTACCAATACTTGATCCAGGTATATTTTTTTCTAGGGGAAAAAATTATTCTAAGGAAGTTGAAATATATTATCCTGCTTCTTTTAAGATCCCCTTCAAACAGATTAGGATCTCCATTTAAACATATGGAAAAGAACACTATTTCCTTATTTGTTAAATAACATTATAATACTTTTGAAACAATTTTTGATTCAATTTATCCATTGAAATGTGTTTGATTGATTTTATTTATCAAAATTTAAATTTTAAGGTTGTAAGACGTTTTTTAAAATTTGAACTTTTAGAATTTTTAAACATAGTTACAACAATAAAAATTAGTAATTAGTTTCCTTAAATCACATTTCCATGAATAAGATGAAATAAAAATATTAATATGTTATTTAAAAAATAAGAAAATTACATTCATAAAATTTTCCAGGGGTTAACATTGAAGAAATAAAAAATTTTCGAAGTGACCCTTCAGCATACTACGATCCAGATTAAATTAAATATATATCTTTCAAGGGGAACAAAAAGACTATGAAGGAGATAAACAGATTATATTAAAAATATAAATTGTATCTAATTCATACATTTCTAAAGGGAAAAAAGACTTAGAGGAAATTTAAAAAAAAAAAATTATTCTGCTGTATTAAGCAGCCATGAAAAATGTTTGAAATTGCGAATAATAAGATTTACAATACTTTTAACAATTTTTAAAAAAAAATTAATTTAAACTATATACTAATCAATTTAGCAAAATTTTATAATATCATATACAAAAATATGCTTTTAATTTACTTTTTTTTACATTGTGTTATATAGTGGATTAGGATGCCTCGGTTTTATTAATTTAGTTAAAGGATGTGTGCTCCCTTGTTGTTTTCGCATTTTTCTAGGCAAGCATATTGGCGGCGGAGGAGGAATTTCTGCTGCAATATAACCTGTACTTGATTTGGCAGCTAACCTTATAGAAGGTACAGATTGATCATCAACCAATTGTTCACATAATGTTTTAGAGTCTGATCTAAATGTAGTTCTAGAATTTGGCTTTATCATAGGCAAGGTTGACTGAGAATTAAGTTTTACATTGAGCGGGAATCTTTTTTGTACAAAACTGAGGTCCAAGCTTGTTTTTCTGTGAGGAGTGGGAGGAGCTTTTTGATCCTCGAATGTTGCTTTGTTACCGACAGAGGAAGACAATCGTGGACGCAGTCTAGGTGGCTGATTTTCAAAGGAAGAGTCCATGTTGGGAGCAGAGGTTTGTCGCTCAATAGGTTGTAAACTACCCATTGCAAGCCTACTCTCATATTGCTCAAGACCCTCTACCTCGGAAAGAGAATTTCTTTCCCTTTTGCTGTGTTCAGAAACGGATTTGGCTTCAAGTTCTTGTTTAAGTCGCTTAACTATGCCGCTTTCCTTGATGTCATCTGGTTTTGATGATTCGGAAATGACTAGAGAGCATCCCTGTTCTAAGGATACTTTTGACACATCTTTCTTAACTCTCATTTGCTCACTACCACACTTATCTTTGACAGTTTTCATGTTTTTATTTTCAAGAAGTTCGCACTGCAGACGCACTAATCCAGGTATTGGACTTTCACGTTGCACCGGGGGACTCCCAAAAGTGGAATCGTTAGCTTCCACTTCTGGAAGAGATGTAGCACTTCCAAATTCAAAGTCTGAATCTGAACTTGAATGCATGGAAGACACTTTCCTTTCTGAAGGCATGAAATGAATGGCACTGGACAAGACTTCTTGAGTTCCACAGATAACTCTGTTTACAGCCTCTACAACTGAAGGGGTACTGACACTAAGATTGATTGCACTATTCTGTGGACTTATAGCATTGTTTTTCTTAATTGTAAAAGGGGCATTTGAAGCTAAAGCAGGAAGGGGATACCATTTGCCAGAAAAAGGCATAGCAGGTCTGCAGTCACTTCTCAGACTGTGCGACCTTCGAATCAATTTACCGACACCCACATCAGATTCAGGTGGCGTGGACGGATTAGAGCGTGCTCGATATGGAAAACCACTGTCGAAAGACGTCGTCCGAGTTAAATTCTTTTCCTCGATCTGCCGCTTCGTTCTCAAGACCTTACCAGGAGTAAAAGGAATATCTTCTTTATCATAAAAATAATTTCTCGTATTCCGAAAGCTTAAACTATCACAATAATTCACAGTTTCACTAATTGAATGACAAATAGGTGATTTTTCAGGAGACAAACCATCAAAATTTTTTTGAGGACTTTTACCTGTTGCTACTAGTTCAGTAATTGAGTTTTTCATTCTAGGAGCACTGATTGATTTAGTATTTCTATCACTAATATTAGCAGGAGATAATTCTTCACCAGTAATTGACTTTGGAATAATTTGGCTAGTTGAAGAGTTATGCAAATTTGTGTTGAAAATTTCTTTACACTGACTATTTATACTGGGTGGTGATGGGACAGTTGCATTACAAGAATGACTAGTTTTGAAAGAGTGTTGAGATCTCCCGCTTGATTGCACATCTTGCGCAAAATTATCTCCAAGGCCAATTAATAAACTACTATTTATACTGCTAGGAATTTGAGGAAGATTTATTTCAGAATATTTTTCAGTTCGAGATAAATTAGGAGACAAAGCAGGACATTCCGGCACTGATTTTCCATCATCTGACCACATTGAAGGCTTTACAAGTACAGCATGATGCTTACAAATAGGAGGTTTAGTTTGTGACAAAACAGGCTGAACTATTTCCTCACCAGAGAGCGGCTTCATAAATAATCCTTCATCGACTGGAGATGAAGGTTTAGATCCTGACTCAAATTGATTGGCAAGATTGAAAACAAGACCAGATCTACTCTGAGATGTGGGTGATTTCACTTCCTGCTTAGTTAACTTATCAGATGTAACTTGTAATTCTAGTTCATTTATTCTATCTTTAATCGATGAAACTCTAGGTAAAGATGGATCAGAACTTAGAACTTCTGTACTTTTGCTCCCTTCATTTACTTTTTTAATTTTAGAATCTGTAAAAAGAAATAATGAAATTAAAAGAAAATATCATACTAATATAATAATTATGAGTTATAAGATACAAAAAGATATCATAGAATTCGTTTTTGCTTCAAAAACTAGTTTTTATCTAAAACTTAGCAAAAAATTGCATCTGAAAACAGTAACTTATAATAAATTTTGATAAAAGTTGAAAGAAACATTTTTGAAGCTAAACAAGATAGAAAAAAAGGCATTAATTTGAAACCAACTAACTTATTTGCTATATAATTTTAAAGGATTAAGATAAATTAAATAAAATTAATTATTAATTTATGGGTCCATAAATGTATACTTAGAAAACTTAAATGCGGTGATGGGTGCAAAAAAATTTTTGATTTACACAAATAGTTTTGACAATACAGGGAAAATTGCAAACTGCAAAAATAACATGAATAGGCACAAACCACCAATCAGACTTCTGATTAAATTAGTACAACCTTTTCCTCAAAATATCAGCAACTTACCATACTTTAAAAGTCAGCAAGCAAAATAATTAAATCAAAGAAGTTGTGATTAGTTTTTTTTTAATGTGATTAGTTTTTTTTAAAAAAATTTTATGTCTAATTTTGAATCTTTATACGTTGCCTTTACTAATTAATGAGCATATTTAAAGTCTGCCTTTAAAATATTATATCAAAAGTTATCAAGCTTTTTTTCTTCTTTTCTTTGCTTGTTATACTAGAATACTTAAACGTCTAAATGAACCATCTATTCAAAAGAACACAACGGTGTAAACAAATGCTAGACTGTTCATTGATCCCCAAAAAATCAACTGATCCTATTAGCAGGATTAACTACTAACATAAAATGCACTTAATCGTAAATCAATACTAATAACTTAACAGCGTCACATAAAGCTTAACTTACCATTTATAATAGAAATATCCTGAAATATAAATTAAAATTAGACTGAAACAGTATAACAATTTTTTAATCAATCAGTAGATATAATTAATTAATTTTTTTAATTGAGAACAGCTAATTACTATTATTTTCATTACCATGAGCATGGCAATAGTAATACATATCTAATACATGAGTAAGACATATCTAATGAGTAAGACATATCTAATACGAACATATGTTTTTTTGTTTAGGTAACAAAAGGGCAACTGCACCTTTTAACTGTAAATAATTAGTCAATACAAAGACATATTTTTTAATTGAATAAGTTTATTCAATTCAATAAGAATTTTAAACAATTAAGCTCTAAATATGTTATTTGAATGTGATTTTTAATTAATCACATACTGCATCATGGCTTATATCTTTATTATCTTGATTTATTTTACTACAAATATATAATTAATTAAATTCCAAAAAAAAAAAATGAATTGGATAAACTGTTAATTTAATTTTCATAGATAGAAATATAGATTAGTTAAGTTTTTTTCCTAATCACAGTTATATTTAATTGTTGCATTTGAGATGCTTCATAAATGGTTAGGTGATTCATGTGTAACTTGCATTACAATGGATTACCCCTGCTTAGTTTAAATAAGGTTTTAATTTCAATGATATTGCTTTAACTATGAGTGTTCTAGCATACTTTCACTCTCACATGAAATCAAACTAAAAATATCTTTATGAAGTATAAATGAATTTACAAGTAGAGTTTTTATGAGAAGACGACTTAAATAATACTAAAGAAAACTTTAAGAATAGTAAAAAGATACAAGAATAAATAGCTTTTATCAAATTATATGGGGTCCTAGACCCTGAAAAGATTAGCTCTGTTGAGAGCGCTTTGTCAAAATATCAAGTAAAAGATTAAAGTTTTCAGCTCAAAATAAACAGAACTTTTAAATTATGTTAATCTATATCTAAGCTAAAATTTGAAATAAGTAGGATTTTAATTAATAATGTTATGGAAATTAAAAGATTAAATTTAAAAAAGTGCTTGTTTTAAATAATAAGTTAGTGACTTGATTGGTCTTACAAGCAACTTTTTCAAGATTACAAATTATTTGCTTAATTAGAGCTCTTAGAAGAATTTCCAATTAAAATTTGAGAATGTCAAAGAAATCAAATTTTTTTAGGCATCTTAAATGTGATTCTTCCAACTGGACTCATTTGGCAAAATTTTTGTGATTCTTTAAAAATGAGTTAACTCAACTTTCAACTTCAACAATTTATATCTTAACAACAGAAGTATAAAAAAAAATTATGTATAGATTATTTCTAAATAAAAAATACTACTTATTGAAAAGAAGTTCAGCCTGATTTATAAGTGACTTTTTGAGGTTCAGTGAGTAGAAATTCAAAATTACAGAACAAATTTTTGATAATTTATTTCTTATCAGCACATTAAGTACAAAACTATTAAATAACCATTAAATAACCTAATCATTGATACAAGTTAAAAAATAATTATAAACACAAATATGTTTTTCTATTACCTACATAAAATTACTATCCAATACATTGATATTATCAGACGTTTAGAAAACAAAGGAATGTGCTGATTAATTCTACCATACAATTCAGATTTTTTAAAGTATATATTGCTTTTGAATAGCTAAAATACCTACAAATATCTGTCAGTCCTTTGTTTTGAGGAGGAAATAGCATGTCCGCCACAGCTTCACTTGGAGACCAAGATTTAGGCCTAGATGATAAACTATTACTGATAGTTAGATGATGGAGTGATTCACTTTTCTCTGGGAGCTTCTGTTTCCTATCGTCAGTTTTCTTCTTTGGTTTTCCGGAGATTTTGAGATTTGTTTCCGACTTGGAACGCCATAAACTGTTGTGGCGTTGTTTACTATGAAACAATTTAAAAATATCAAATATGCAGCAAGTTTAAACAAAATCTTTCATTTAAAAAAAAGTTTTTATGGCATAAAAATTTATTAAAAAAGAATGAAAATTTAAATTTTTCATAGTAATGAAATAGCACTAATTTAATCAAAACAATTCTTCGACCAGATCTTTTCTTATCATTGAATTCGATAAACAGATGCAAAAAGTGTGACAAAAATCTAAGAAAGAAGTTCCGCATCTTAATTATTTCATATACAATCTCCAAAAAGAAAAGTTATTGAATCTTGCATTGAGCTATTAATATTTAAAAAAAATTATATTTATTACATATTACTGTAAAATTATTACTGTTTACATTTGCTAAAAAGAGTTGCTCTGAGAACAGTAATTTAAGATAAATATACACACAATACATCGAACAAGTAAGATATAGCATTAAATACTTAAACCATGAGAATTTTCAAATAATAAGGAGATATTAAAATAGTACTTATCCACTGCCTGAATATCAGGCTAAAATCTGTATTAAACTCTGCTATGAACTGGGGACAAGTTTTGACAAAAACACGGGAGTGCAAGAAAGCACAACAACCTCCCAACAAGCCACTGTATACATAATCTTAATTTAATGCAAGTATTACAATTGCAGTTGGAACAATCAGGGAATCCAATTACTGAATATTTTTACACATATGAATTGTAAAAATTTTAATTTCCAACACTCTTTATTGTAAGCATTAAGTATATTTTAATTTTTTATGAGTTTTCAGTGTGCAACTAATTTTAAACATATATGAAGTTAAATCAAAATTTACTTATGCATAGATTAAACTTACATGCCACAGTGGATTTTTTACACTTTCGGGTAGCCTATTATACTCAAACAAGTTAAATTTAGTTTCAAACTCACTAGCCAATTAATGAATTTAAATACAAATCAGTTAACCTAGTTGTTAACTCAGAAAAATTAAAATTTCTCTGTCAGTTTTAAACTTTTAAAAAGAAAAACTGATTTTTTTTATACATATACACAGACATAGTCAAACTTCTATTACTCAACAATCGAAATTGTGGTGAAATTTATTACTGAACTTCTTTTCCCTTATTCAAAGTTTGATAAATCATATTTATATAAATTGATTCCATTAATCCATTAACTGGGTACTAGTCTTTTTAGTTAACTGTGTATCAGAATATTTATCCCTGTTAGTTCCTTATTTATTTAGTAGTAGAATTTCAGTCAGTATAGATATTCACTACAAATGAAATTTTAACAACAAATCCAAATTACGAAGACTATAATATTTGTAATAAAACCAAAGTAATCTTGTATTTGAATTGCCAAATGAAAACTACTTAGCATCATGAGCGACTTAAGTATTGAATCATATTTTAGAGAGAGAGTGACGGATATAAAAAGCTTATACACAGTTCTCTTAATTTTTACTAATGCAGAAATCTTTTCTTTCCCTTCCGTCTGTTAACATCTGAAAAAAGACATCTGTTTTGATTTTCGTAAAAAAAAATAAATAAATAAATAAAATCCCTATTTGAATTTAAAAAAAGCAAGATTCAAGAAATTCTTTTAATTTTTCTAAAATATGAGGGGATTTTGAAGACTTCTTCATATTAAAAGGATGATGCACCCACTACTGTTACTTCCTTTAATAATGAAAATTGGATGTGTTATGTCCATTGTTTTTTTTTTTTTTTTTTTTTTTTTTTTTGTATATTCTCACTGTTATAATACAAAGTACATTCTTTTTCTAAGCCTAAACAAAAATAATTAATATCAATAAGGTAGGATGATTTACCTTGCATCTAATATTCCTTGATAAATTTCAAGTTGTTTTAAAAAGCCAGAGTTTGGTTTTATGCATCCTCTTTTTGTTTTCACAAAGTCAAGGGCTCTCTGCAAATCCCAATCATAGGCCTTCATTACATAGGCTATCACAACGGATGCAGAACGACTAATCCCCATTTTGCAGTGTACTAAGACTTTGGAACCTTCATTCCTGTAATAAATAGATTAAAAGCAAATTAATTCGATATTATAAATTGAAATATTTTGTCTCATTCAATACAAATATTTTCAAAATCAATAAATTATACATTTAAGATTAATAATTTAACTTAAATGATTCCTATATAATTTTCTATTTATGAGGAACTTAAGTAAAATCTTTGCATGTTTATTTTCTCCAGTCCTTAAAAATAATGCAGAATTTTTTTTTTTAAAAATTCCACATTCATTGTTGTTATGTTCAATAAAATGATGCTAAAATGAAAAAATCAAACTGATTTTACTTCCTACTATTATGAGTAAAACTTGAAATAAATGTACAATTATTCAACTAATAAAATATATAATCAAACTCAGTCATTATGAGCCCCGATTTAACAAGAGCTCAGGTTTAACAGGAAAATTTTTCACGCATAGTTGGATTAATGTTAAAAAGCCTAGATAAAAATATATTATTCCGACCATATCTGGGATTTTTTTTAAAAAAAAAAGCATTTCATTGTTAATGAAAATTCAACTTGACTCAAAAGTGTTTAAAAACCTTATTTAATTTAATACACAGATAGTTAAAATAACTCCCCAATATTCAAGTAACATAATATTCAGCATGATAATAATTCATTAAGAAAAAGGTAATATAATAAAAAAAGATAGGTATAAAAAAAGAAGAGATTTTAGTTTCAATTTCTAAAAAATGGTGTTGTTTTTTTTTTAATGTAATTTTTTTAAAAAGCTTTTGTACAGAAAAATATCTTACTTAGCTCTTTGAATATAACGATATGTTTTATCCCAATAGTGCAATATTTCAGTGGATTCATCATCGTAAACTCTGATATTTTGATAATCAAACATGCCAGGAAAGAAATTATCAATTTCTCGTGTCACATTTAAAATATGCCCAATTCTGAAATTAAAAAAAAGAATAACAATTAAAGATATACAGATGCAATTAAATAAATATAATAGTTTTTGATCAGCATTTGTTAAAAAAATACTAATCTTTCAAAACTAAAGAATTATTCTTCATACATAACAATAATAATAAAACAATTTTCATTACAAACCTTACTTGACATAGTATATTTAAATAAATTAATGCTTATAATTTAAAGCTAGATAATATATAAAAAAAAATACAGAAGAATTAACAAACAAGTTTGAGGGAAATTTTATTTTTGAATATACACATCTTCTTTGTGCAATAATAATTATGATGGTTTGTAAGAAGCATTTGTTATATTACTCTTTTTTAACTAAAAATACAGTTATTTACGACATTCAAAATTAAATAAAAAAGATTCCTGTTATTCTATTTTTCATAACAGTTTGAAATAAATTAATTTTAATAAGCCGAATAGCAAAATAGTTCAGAATTTTTAACACTAGTAAACAAATTTTAATGAAATTATTTTGCTAAAAATATTTATGCCTCTTCATGGTGCAATGCAGCTCAGTGAAATAAAGTAGTATACTGTAATTTGAACAAATTAGATTTAATGTTTGTAAGTTATCAATCATAATTTAAAAAGTCGTGGTGGCTCATGGGATAGAACATTCACGTTCATTCATATAAGCTGACCCAGGTTTGAATCCAAACATCGGCCAGTTAAAACGAATTCTGCCCATAGCTCACAACAACCACCATGCTGTCATAAAATATCCTCAGTGGTAGACAGATCATGGTTTAGAATTCCCTAGCATTTAGGCAAACAGTGGGAGGTTCTTTTGATTTTCCTCTCCGTGTAACATAAATGCAGGTTAGTTTTATCACAAAGTTCTCCACGAAAGCTAGTTTTTTCCAATGCTTCATTGTCTTCTGGTTGAGTTGGGTTCAAAAAAACAAGGCTATGGGGTTGAACATTGATAGTCATAAACTCAGAATTAGGTCAGCTGTTCAATGCCAGTTAAAAAAATAAAACAAAATCATAAACTAAGTTTATGCCATACTTTTACTTTTTATTTGCAAATCTATGAATACCTAATACTCATTTAAAATGTTTGCTTCATAAAATTCACATTCTTGGCATTTTAATTTGCTACCAAAAGAAAGGCATACTAAGGTTACTTTTTTGACTTCTATTAAATTTAAAGAGTTGTCAAAAGTTAGTAAATAAAACTAAAATAATATCTTTCCTTGAAAAATCTCAATTTCTTTCAAAAAGGCGACTTAGAAACTTTTTATCCTAAGCTTTTCAATTATCATATTAATGTGTGTTACCATGAGTATCACTTATTCCAGTAGAGGTTAAGGTTGTGGTAGGACTTCTATTGTCTGCGCAAACACTAAAATAACCCAGAAATTAAATGCTTAAAAATTGGTAATTTTCCATTCTAAAAGACATTTTCTCACATTTAGGAAATTAAAAACACAAACATTTCTACAAGTTAGTGTAAACTGTTTCATTCAACCTTTTTAAGTTTCATTTAACCTAATTTTTCTCAAAAATGTCGTCACTTTTTTGGGAGAAATTTGGCTTACTATGGAAAAAGTGGCAAAGTATTCAATTGATATTTTGAAAAGCGTTTGTTATAAGTTACATCAACATGCTCTAATTTTAAACCCCCTTAGTGATATTACCATTTATAGGGAACTTCTAGCACATGCACTGCATATGCACAAGTGTGTGTATGCATTTGAGTTAAGGTAAACTGTAACGCTTTGTCAAATCTTTATTTTTTCAGTTTAACACATAAAAATCTAATTCTCAAATTATAAGATTATAAATTATTACTTTTTCTCTATTGTGCATTGTAATTTTAAAAAAAAAGCGCAACTTATTGTATCACAGATCAATACTTAACACTCACCCATTTACAACTAATTCTTCTAAATTAGATGCATTCCATTCAGATCCGAGATATAAATATTTAAATATTTCTGTTGGAGCATCCATTTGTCCAAGAATAGTAAGCATTTCTTGATCAATGAATGATTTATATTCTTTAAGATCCATGTCCAATATTTCTTCGAGACGTGTTCGTATCTGGAACATAATTTTAAATTCAATTTCAAAATAAATTTTTCACACAAAAAAGAAAGTATACTATTGTTGGTGGAAAAGAATTTTTAAAAAAAACTCACATATTTGCTGGTAACTTCATCTAAATCCACTGACATCATTAACTCCTTCAGTTTAGTTCGTATATGTCTTTCGGTTTCTTCTCGTTCCGTAGGTCTGAATATAAGTGATACAATAATTAATAAAAGCAACAAAAAGTTTAAGCACAGAAAAACTAAAATATGCTATTTAATCACATTGAGATTCATAAACGCTGGTTTAAAATACTTACTGTAAACGTAAAGTATCAGGTGAAGGAGGCCTTCTATACACAATATCATCCATTGCATGCCTAGAAAAACAAAGGTTTATGTATGAAACATATTTGGGAAAAAATTTAGACATAAAAATAGAAGTAAAAATTAAATAAAAATTTATAATTTATTTAGTCATGTTTTACAATAAATTTAAAATATTAGAATGAAAATGTATCTAAGCACCCTAAAATTTAGATACAAAAATTAAAGTTAAAGTGAAATATAAATTTACCATTCATTCAGACATGATCTGTCAGAGCTAATTTTCTTCTCATAATATTCAATCCATTGATGAGTTCCTCCAATTTTAAAATAATTGCACTCTCTTGCTTGAGAACTTGCCTTATGGAGAGTTTGGAGAGCAGACCTGTGAAGATTAATGTTATGCTAAATTATATGATGAAGAAAACATTTTAAAAGATAAATTCAGTTCAAGGGAGAAAACAAATAAAAAATAAAATAAATAGGATTCATACTAAAAAAGAAAAAAAAATTTCCCCTAAACTTTTCAGATAAGTTTAAGGAAAAATTCAGGCTTAAAAAGAATTCCAACAATGTTTATATTTAATAAAAATATAAATCAGATTCGATATAAAAAAAGCATAAAAGTGTAAGTTGGAATACTTTTAATAATTATAGACAGTATGTTAGAAAAATAAAATGTAAACTCGGCATTTTTCGGGGTGTCAATTCAAATGATTTGACTTTTAAAAAAATTAATCACTTTGCAAAAAACATTGAAAAAGAAAATTTGTCATGCTTTAGAATTTGAATAGAGAGAACAAAATAGGAACCTTAATGAAGTACTAATAATAACAAACTTCGTAAACAAATTTATATAACATATAAAACATTTTTATACGTTACTATAATAATATCTCGACAATATAGAATGGTCAGAAATCAGCAAACACCACATAACCAAAAATCTGAGTTTTCTATATTACCTTATTTTAGTAAAAAAGTACACTGGCTTAATTAATCAAAAGTTTATAAGAATATATAACTATAAAAAAAAATTTATAGTTGTTTACAAAAGTTAAGATTAATAAAAAGACTGATATTGTCATTGGTGAAGAAAGAAAAAAACATGTATAAGAGAAACAGAATTTTTTTTTTTAATTATTAACACTTATACCTAATTGTTTTAATAGTTTAACATCAAAAATCTAAAGTCCATATCACTCTGTATACCAACAACATACATACATTTATCAAAATTGTTAAGATAAAAGTGGGGGAACAAAAATAGTTCATACAAAAAAAATAGCAGCATTAAAAATTTTTTGAAAAAAAAAATTTAAAAAAAATCTAAACTGGTTAGAGGGAAAAAAAAAGGCAAGAAACAAAATCAATTTTTTTTACTCACTTAATTATTATCTATTTCAACTAAACTTAAATTTTTTTATCCAAAGATAATTAAAGGATTTTTAATAATTATTTATCATTTTTCATTAATATACTTAATAAAAGTCAAAACAAATTGGAATTGAAAGGTTGAGAAATTTTTAAATCATTTTAAAAAATGTAATTTCTAATTGTAAAATAAAAGATTTAAACACCGTAAGTTTGATGGTCTCTCAGTTAACAAACTTTACAAAAAGTTGCACACAAAAAATTTCCTTTCTCAAGAAATTTTTTGATTTATTTCATAAAATAAGATAAGATAGCGTATATAATATAAATAAATAAATAAATGTGATCAAAATAAAAATATAATAGGAGAAAAAAGACAGTTTAGATGATTTTGATAAAATGCTAAAAATTATTAATTGGTAATAAAATATTAATTACAATTCAATAAAAATTTTTAAAAATGTAAAATAGGTTTCAATTAAAACATAGAAAGTAAAAAGTAATAATGAAATATTAAACTTTCCAAAATACCAGAGAATAATTTGAAGAAAAAAAATTTAGAAACTTACCACATAGCTTGAACAGAAACAGGTTTAAATATATGATGCCTACCACTGGAAGTGACACTAAAACCTCTAAAGGAAAAATTACATAAACACATCAGTTATTAACATAATATATTGAAAACCAGAGTAAGTCACTAAAAAAAAAAATTTTTTTTTATAGGACAAGCATAACACTTACAAATTTGTTTTAAAAAGATATGCATCAAGTTTAATAGATTCAATGTGCACATCATTTTGGACTAGTAAAGCCATCTCTTTGCATTAATAGTACTTACAGCTTTAATAAAGGTAACAAAAATAAAATGCAACTTGCATAATATAAAAAAATATATAAATAATAACGTACAACATAATATAAAAAACGTAAACAGTTAAATACTTATGCTACAATAATTATGGTGTATTGCTAACTTTTCAATAAATAATAAGTCTATTATTTTTATAATTAAACTGAAGATATAAAAATTTGCTCTGATGGATAAGTTTTGACTATCTGTAACTAATATTTCTCACAAATAGAAAAGAAAATATGTAAAAACATATTTATGACAGCATAACTGCAACCAAGACACAATAGTACTGTACACAGTAGAATACTTAAATCAATTTCAATAGTATTTATAAAGAAGTATTTTTTAAAGGATCGCTTAAGTCCATAAAAACTGAAGGAAAACAAAATCGCTTGCGTAAATACAAACTAAATTTCAATGATTCAGGGGTGATTGTGAGCCCAACTCAAAAATCCTGAAAATGTCTTGAATAAAATCATTAATGACTCATCTCAAAAAATTAATGTCCTTATAAATTGAAATCATTGATATTTTCAAAACATGAAATTCTTAATAAATTATATGCAGTATAATTTAAATGAATAATTATGTATAAGTTTACTTTTATCTCTAATTACATTTATTATTCTACCAGAAAAAAAAAATTTCCAAATAAAAGAGATGCCAAACATAAATTCTAGTTCTAATATTTTTAAATAAAATATACAAGAATTTTAATACATAAATGTGATGGATGATCTCTTAAAACTTCTGGACCTTGGATTTCCGGATCGCGGTTAGCGAAAAATTCGGAAATCCAGATTTTTTCTGGAGCACTATCATCTCTGATGATTACATTTATAAGTTTACAAACAATGGAACCAAATTGATTTTCAGAAATCAAAAAATATCAGTATCAAAATTTATGATGAACTTTGTTTAAACAATAACAAGCTTGAATGTATATAGGGACAGATTTGAAAATCCACCATTTTAAATATCATTTTTGTTGTACATATGTAGAATAACTATTTGTCAATAAAAGTATTTTCAAAAAAGAAATTTGTGTTCAAAAATTAAAAATACATGAGGGAATAAAAATACCCGATTATGTACTTAAACATGATGCATAAAGATTAGTTATTTACTATTTAAAACATTTATTAACTATGATAGTAAAATATAATGTCAGTGATTACAAAAATTTAAATCACTACATAAAAAATGAAAATCAAAACTAACCCATCCCCATCCAAAGTTATACGAGTATCAGCCCAAAAAGGAAGTACTAAACCAATAGTTGTATCTTTGTTGCAGTCGATACCCAACAAACAACTTTCTTCCATTTGATATTTCCCAGTGTGATATACTACAACTAAATATCGAGTTCGACCACAGTGCATACTTTCCAATTTGACAGCCTGAAAGAAAGAAAAGGAATGTAAAAAAAAAACATACTAATTATAACTTCATAAAATAATACAAATTTGTCTATGTTTTTAAAATAAAGAAAACAAATGAACTGAAGGTTTTGATTGATAGATTCATTGCTGAAATTCAATTCATTGTAGTTAACTACTACTATTTTATTGCAAATGTAGTTAACAGCAACAACAGCTTTTTAACATGTAGTGATTACAAGCTACTTTTGTAATATATTCACCACTTAATTCTTTTTTTAGGAAATGTATTTTACTAGACGATTCAGTGCACTCTCATCAAAATTTGAAAAATATTCCCTCCCAAAAAAATCGTTTAGAGAAATAATAGGCTTTTTTTAATCACAGAAAATTTAGAAATACCTAATTTTTGTGTATAAAAGCCAATTTTTTATTCAACACCATTTTTTTTAATGATTTTTTTTTCTTTTAGCAAACAAAATTGGCCTTATTGACAGGAAATATTAATTCAAGAGATGCTAGAAAACTATTAAATATTTATGATTTTTTTATAATTGTCTAAAGCTCTTTAACATCATCTAAGAACCAACGTACACAAAGAGTTAGTTATACAAGAAAATATGTTCTGCTGTTATCTCAAGCAAGAATTGCACCAATCAGATTTAAAAAATTAGTTGCATTTGAACTTTGTTTTTTTACTAAACGTTAGAAATAATTGGAAATTATCATTACAAAATACTTGTTTTTTGCATCTCAAAATTAATTACACAATTTTTTTTAAGTAATATATGTTGTTTATAGTGTTGTTTTATTAGTTTTATCACTTGTTCTGACCACTGGGCTTAATTTAAAACCGGAAAATATGCCAAACAAATGACTAAAAGAACTGAATTAGTAGTATTTACTCTCTAAAGAAATCAATCCATGAAACATCTTTACTATTTAGTAATTCCAATTCAGTTTATCTCATTCTACTAATTCATGATCTGATACCAAAACCTAAAGAGTGGAGAAAATACTTACCATTTTTAAAATATCATCAGGGTGAAGTAAGTACAGCATTGACTGCAAATGTTGCTGGATATCACAGGCTAAATATAAAAAGAGAAAGATTTAAACACTTAACAAATATTACTAAACTCAGTGGTGCAACAGCCCATAAAGAGCCCAGGCCTTCTGCGCCCATTTCAGTTTTCTTGACCTTGGGCTCTGGGGTGCAGGAGCAGATGTTCCAGCAGGTGGTTAGCCGAATGCTGAACCCCCAGTGTTTAGTTCCCAACCCAAGCATGCTTGGTACTCATTTATCGTCCCACTGAAGAGATGAAAGGCTGCTTAACAAATATTACACAAATAAAAAATCACTAACTAGACTGTTTTGATAGATATAAATAGTTATAAATTTGTTTCCAAAATAATTTTTTAAATTATTAAAAAAGTTTTCTCCTTTAAAATGAACCTTGTAATGGAAAAAAAAGCAATAGTACAAAGCATAGATAAAAAACTTATACAAAGTTATTGCATCATAAAATAGAAAACTAATTGTTTTCAATTTGTGTGATCGTTTTCTCTTGTCTATCAATTTATAAGTAAGATATTTTATAATCTCTTAGTTGACAAATTTTTGTTTTATTTATCTTATTTATTTTATTTGTCCATTTATTTGCTTTTTTACAATGCCAAACAAAATATCTACTATTTTGGAGCTGTTAAAGCAAGGAAAACAACAGAGTGAATTGGCTCGTTGGCTCTGTACACAAAAGTTTGGACTCTCTAAAGCGGTCTATATAGACCTCCAGGGGGTCTATTTAACAAAAACGGGGGTCGATCTGAGACAGGGGGGCGAATGGGGGATCGATCCGAATCGGAAGGGTTGATTGTGGGTCGGGAAAAAAAAACAGTTCTCAATACGCAAATCACACATACCTAATTAAGTATGTAAAATTTGTGAATTTTTCTTTATAATTGACTCAATGTCAGTTTCTTTACAAAACATAAAATTATTATTATATTATTAATTATTATATTATACAAAACATAAACTCAATGTAAACGTATATTTATAGGAGTGAAAGAAGTATTTACGTACCAACGCGCAGTGGCACGAACTCAGCGCGGTTTATAAGTCATATGCATATGTGTGCTTGTCCAAATGTCACGTGTGACGAGCAATGACGTTACAAATGCAAATAACATACGCAGTTTCAGCTATCTTTGCAAACTGTGTTGAATATTTGCTGTGTCATTATTAAAACTTTTATAATTTTGGATAATTAGTTATTGTTTCGATAAAACCATTCGTTTGGTTTAGATATCAATTTTAATTATCAATGCACAAAAAAGAAGGTAAGCATTAATAATATGGATTAGTACAGCCCGCGACAAAACTATAGCACACTTTGTATTTTTTTACGAAANGAATTTCAATAATAACAAATTTAAAAAAAAGATACGGTAAAAGTGTGTATTTATTTCAGAATTCATTTTTTTAATTGAATAGTATAAAAAATAAATTATAAAAAGCATGTAATTATGTAACGAAATTTATTAAACATATAAATTTAAATGAAATTTCAAAATATATAAAATGAAGTGTCAGATAAACTCATTAAAATAAAACAAAAATCGTATAAAATTTAATACTATCGATTTCCTTAATAAATTATACCATACAGTATACTTTGTAGAATTTTTAAATTAATCGGACATTTTAATTTAAAATAATCTCCTTATTTTAAAATCATTGTCTAAACAAATCTTAAAACATCATTTCCTCTTTTTAAATTTTTCAATCAAATAGAATTTCGGATTTTAACTAATGAAAAATCCTTAAATATGAACTTTAAAACAATAATAAGAGTAAGAAGGAAGGAAAAATTCTACAATAAAAAAAGCTGATTAAAAATTTTAATTGCTCTATAATTTTCAATTGTAAAATAATACTGTATTGTCAATTCTTAATCGCACCCCTTACATAAAAAGAAATATAACCATTTATAAAAAGTTCAATTGGCGAAATAAAATCTAATAACAATAATACTCGATTACTCATTTTGATTATTTTCATGTTTAATATCTTAATATTTAATTATAAACATCATAAACAAGTGCCAACGAAATTATCACATTGAGTTTAAATTTAATATTTTGCTTCAAGTTTCTTTTGGTTTTACAAAAAAAAAAAATAATAATAATAATAAATTATTGAAATTTAGTATATTTAAATAGAGATTTATCACCATTACATTTTTAATAAGAATAACTCTGATTAATTTATTCGTATTTTATACATTTACAACAGAGTTTTACAATTATATTTCATTTCTTTCAGTAGGTACATATTTTCAGAAAATAATTTAGAGACTTAAATAGCTTTTATAAAAAAAATTTCTCAAAATTCAAGCACAAAAAGAAAACTCTTGATTATATTAACCCTTAAAATATTATAGCCAAACTTAAAGTTCAGAGGGAGATGAAGTTAATCTACTACATAGCATACTGGTTTGCTTTAGGCTAAAGTTGTACATAACTGACAACACAACAAATAAAAAGTCTGGTTTCATTTACCTACGACTAAATGGCAAAAACCATAAAAAAAATTAATTTTATTCCTAACTCAAATTGAGCTGCAAACTACTTTTTTATTTCAATTTTACCAACGTTAACCATATTTAAAAAATTCAACAAGTTAATTGATGCAAAAATTGTAATGAAAAAATTTATAAGTTACCCTCATTTAAAAGATATAAGTAGCAAACACTGAAAAAAAAATATAGATACACTGGATATGACTATTAATTTAATAAAAATTTTTAATTCATGGAAAACTCGAAACAGTGTATAGAATTTAAAATTTATAATAATCTCAATGAACAGACCGAGACAAACAGATATTATAAAGCATGCATAAAAAGTTAGGCTGTAACACAATTTCTATAGGTCACATTTATTACAGTATATTTAAATACAAAAAATTTCATATAATAGTTAGAAAAATATTCCCAATATAATGCAAGCACATTACAGAAGGTTATTTTAACAATCTTTTTAACAAAAAATTTATACAAAACATCTTTTCAACTTAAAGAGTTTAAGTGCATTCGGGGAAAAAAATAAATAAATAAATAACATTATGAAAAAATTTTTACACAATTTAGAATGTAAATAAAGAACTAATCTCATTTCTTTATCAAATAAAATCAACTTTAAAGAAATAAAATTCATATATATATTTAATAATAAGTAATTAATTAAAAGGGATATTAGAATAGTATACCAAATTTATCACAGTGAAGAAATGGTTTCATTGTTAACGTTACAGTAGAGCTACACTAATAAGGTATTGATTAAAGCCTGGGTCTTATCCTTAATGGCAATGTAAAAACAACACTGTAAAGTGTGTGCACATCACTACCACAGCTTAGGTAATTGGTGCTAACCAGCCAGCCTCTACAGTATAAAACCATGCCTGTACTTTTTTGTCTCTGAAACTTCTGGAGATTCCATTAGAGTAAATTATGAGCCCCACTCAGACACAATCGAAGGAATCCAACTGATCAGAAAAAGCACATCTGCAAACCTGTAGATGTGTTTTTTCATAGTTGCAGAATCAAACTTTGGCCCAAGCCAGGATAGTGGAAGACTTAATCCACCATTCTACCTGGGTGGCTGGGGAGATATGAGGATAAGTATTTAATTGCATTTTTAAAAAAGATTTAATTACCCTTTCTTATCCTTTGTCTCCTTTTCTTCTTCACTAATATTACATCCATCAATGCAATCCTGTAAAATTAGAAAAAAACTTGAGGGAACTTATTTACTATATAAAAATGTAAAATGCATTTAAAAATTTATTTAATTGTGCTTTAAAATTATCAGCATGCACACCAAGAAGTTTAAACATGTTACTATTAATACAAGGTTGAAAAAATGTTAGCTGTAATAGAGATGCTTTGGTATCAGTACCTATTCGGCAAATTGAAATGGCCAAATAAAACTGTTCACACAAATTTAAATAGAAAAAAGTATATTGCGGCTTTCTTAGGAAGGCTATGAATTTTACCTTTCAAATTTATTGAGTTAGCTTAGATGCTTTTACTTTATTAAGTTCCTTATGTGCCACAGCCTGATTGTCATAAAAACTGATCAATTATTTTGATATGGGTTATTCACAACACGTAAATTTTTCTAGGTCAAAAAACGAACAGATTCAGGTTGAAGGTATATACTCAATGTGTTTTAAATTGCCCTATTAATCAGAAAAAATTGCAATTAGATCAATGATTTCATACTATCAGAACTATGTGGAACATTTGAAACTGTATTTAAAAAACTCATTTTTGGTTTAATGCAGCATTAACTTATCAATTAATTTAGCCTATTTTTAATGCAAATAAAATACCCACTAAAAAGCAAGTTACTAAAAAATTACACAAAGTTTACAGAAAAAATGCACTGTTTGAATAAACTAGGTTGATTTGAACATAGAGTTTAGAGACATATAATGAATATTATATTATTTTTGGTACTGTTCATGCATACAGAAATTTCCAAAGAATATATAGTGTTTTACAAAGAG
The DNA here is from genome assembly GCF_043381705.1 of Parasteatoda tepidariorum. Taxonomy (NCBI): domain Eukaryota; kingdom Metazoa; phylum Arthropoda; class Arachnida; order Araneae; family Theridiidae; genus Parasteatoda; species Parasteatoda tepidariorum. Next base: position 17,703,577 of record NC_092208.1, read on the forward strand.
ATAACAGGTTAAAGCATAATTGTCTAAGCCAAAATTTGTCCATTTATCAACCAAATTTTGACAACTTTCGAGCAATACCACATAAGTTAATTAAAAAAAATTATAAAATTGAGCAAACTATAAAAGTAAAATTGTTACTCTCTGGAAGGGAACTAGTACTCGGTAAAAGAATGACATAACGAGTCTGACATTCTATGAGAAATCAAATATTAAATTTTTAAATCCCCCTCAATATTACAATTTTTAAATACTAATATTAAATATTTAAAACTTTTATGTTTAAAATGAGCTGAAAATTGCCACCAGCTTTCCATTATTAAGACAATTTTTTTAAAGACTTTAATTTTTCTACTATTTAAGTGAACAATATAATTTCAAAAAAGATAAAATGGGAGACATTTTTATCCATTTCTAGTTAAAAAGAAGTCAAACAGAAAAAGAGTCAAACCTCATTTTATTTTATGCCTTAAGTATTGTCACCTTGTTTATGAAGTTATATGTGGTAGGCTCAGTTATTTTCCTTTGTATAAAAGAAAAATTCTATGAAATAAAATCTATTAGAAATTCTGTAAAAATTTTGCAAGCATATAAATCATTTAATGCCTTTACCATTGTAGTTGGCTTAACCATGTACCCATATGGAAATATCTGTTGTAGTTACAAAGCCACTCGACTTCCCATCTTGAGTGGTTATTCAGTGTCATTGATCACATCAATAGCTATTACAGTTGGGCTTTTTTTTTCTTCCTTGCATCTTCAAAAAATTTCATAACTAAACTCAGTGGCGTGACAGTCCTAGAGGGCCAAGGCCTACTGTGCCCATCTCAGTTTTCTTGACCTTGGGCTCTAGGGTGCAGGAGCAGATGTTCCGGTCAGGTGGTCAGCCGAAGGCGGAACCGCCAGTGTTTAGTTCCCAAGCATGCTTGGTACTCATTTATTGACCCACTGAAGGGATGAAAGGCTGAGTCAACCTTGCCTGGCCCGAGGATCGAACCAGGGACCTGTGGTACGACAGTACGAAGCGCTACCGCTCAGCCATCGGACTTCTCAAAAAATTTCTAGTCTATAATCAGTAGGTAATAGTCTGCGTTCTAAACACACATTCTAAAACAAAATAGTCACTCGAAAAAAGGAGGTGGATCTATTACATCTTTTAATTATTTTTACAGCTGCTTAAACATTAGATTGTGTATTTGTTTACTAGGATATGTTGACTAAAATTACAATTCCATCTGCGATTGCGATAAACTATTAAGCAAACCAACTTATTTCTTTAATAGCTGCAGTATTTGGGAAGATTTCCGTAGAATGTTCTTGGCAGAATAATCGATAGCAGGGTGCATAGCCAAATTATTCAACAAAAAATAAGCACCATTTAAGCACTTTTCAAGCACTCAAAAAAAAATATTTTTAAGCACTTTAAAATAATATAACCAGGCAAGGTTGGAAACTTTTTGACAATTGACGGTTTTATCTTGTTTTAACCGTTATGTCAGAAAAAAAACTTTTGTTTCTGAGAACTGTCAAAAATCATGAAATTTTGAATCATGTGAAATGAATGGCGTTTTCATACGCTACGGACTGACATTACGATGAAGTAGATTTTGAATTAATTGTGAAAACGTTGAATGGAACTGCGTCTTTTTGCATAATTCGTAGCGAAAATCAACATGGTATAGGAAAAATCTCCGGAAAAAAAAATTAAGCACTTGTTAAAAACGCCACACACCCTGGCCAGGCCTTGGCAATTTCCAGGCAGCAGCCCGCAAGAAACTTAAGAAAAAAAAGGGGGGAGAGAGCACTTAAAGTGTTCAACTCCTAGTCACCCCCAAGCAAAGCAAACATCATCAAGTTTTTTGAAGAAGTCTGCAAGCTTAAAATCCACTGGGCGCCTTAGCGATTGTAGATTGCGTTACGAATCACAATATGGAAAGATTGCTAAATGTTTATTTACTGTTTATACTTCTTTAATTTCTTCAAGGCCAAGCAACTGGGCAAGTTTAGTTAGTGTAAACATGCAATGGTATGAATTATCATTTATTTGTCATCTTATGTGATGTCTTAACTCAGTTTCTCATGTTACACTGCCAGGTTGTTAGCTAAACTTGCCGATTATTTTAGATCAAGTTCCAATATTCCTCAAAAAATACAACAAAAAAAAGGATGAGTAAAGATAACTTGCGTATTTAGGGTCCATACTTACCTGTAGAAGATAGATCCTCCAAAGAGAGAATGAATTGGAGCAGAGCAAATTTGATTTACGAAAAAATTGCCTGTTTTGGGGAACATTTCCCTCAAATGGAGTAATTAAGCTTGCTTAAAAAAAATTAAAAAATAATAAAGAACTAGAAGTATTTAAACATGCATACTTTTTCAGCAAAAGCTCGTGTAAATATGTTAATAAAGTTAAGATGCACAGTTGTGATAAATAAAGTTAAGCATTATCAATAAATAATGTACTTTTGTTACAAGAAATTCAGTCTAAATCCTATAAATAAATCTATGATATTTAAATTATCTTAAAGTACCTTCATACGATCGCAGTATTAAAACAACGAAAGAAAATGCGTGAAGAATTTAACAATAGAAACTACGTCTAACAAACTGATAAATATATAATAAATGCAACTAAATATAAACTACAAAAAACTCACAGCAATAACTGATTCAATTCTATAATATCAAAAGTAATATGCAATTATTAAAAATGCTAGTTTTAAAAAAATTTAAAGACTGATAAATATACAAAGTAAATTTAGATCCATAACTTACAGCTGATAGACTTTCATGTTTAGAGTTTGAGTTGCTTCCACACGGTGACCTTTGAACAGTTACTAAAGCCATAATCAAAAAAATTTTAAGTATTTTTATAGATCATGTATACTTCAGTAACCCATAGCAAAATCGCAAACTAGTAAGGCCCATATCACAATGCCAAATACTACTTTGTTTATGTTGTTATATTTGTCATCCACCCAGCACATCCATTATAGCAGCTATTCCAAAACAGAAGTAACGCATGCGCATATGTAGCTCTTATGGTTACTTCCGTTTTCCCTGTTTCCATTTCAGGAATCAGGAGTAGAAAATTTTAATTGTTCTGAAATCATCTCCTTATAAAAGCTTTTTACAAAAAAATTCAAAAAACTATCAGTTATGGATCAAAAGAGAGATATTAATTAATAATATGATAATTCTTAATCCAAAGAAACATCAATCGATTGACAGAAGTCTGTTTCGGTTTTGGTTTTGCGTGTTTAATGGTGATTACACGTTGATTTTTGCAGGATCTAAAATAACCACAACTCATTAAACAATTTAAAATATGTCAAATATGGGAATTTTTCAGCATAATTATAATTTTTAAGAGTACTGTTTCTAATTTTTTAAACATATTTTCAACTTAAAAAAAGTCCAAGTTTTTAACTGCAACTCCGCATGAAAATTCGTCTGTCAAATAACGAGGTGCTCTTCATAAATGTAAAATGTGATGCACTGAAATCGTACGTTCGTAAATGGAAAATCAGTTTAACTTACTTCTCAAACCCAACTAATCGGAAAAGTTGGAAAGTTTCAGTCAGATTACGATAGCTCTACTTTTTAAAGCACTCCCATTCTCTCAGCTCCCTCTACTCTACATGCCTTTTCATATTGTATGTTTATGTGAAGATGGCTTCTCAAGATGTTAGCAGAACCTTAAAAGATGCACTTTTTGAAACATTATCTTCTATTTTATCTCCAGTGCATGATGTTAGAATTAATGCTGAACAGCAAATCAACGTTTTAGAAGTTACAGATGGTAAATTGAAGGATGCATTTTAATTTGAATCATGTTGTTTAATATTAGTGTGCCTATTTGATTATAAAAAGAGCGGGAAATGTGTTTGTTTACAAATTTAGAAATGTGTATTAAATGTTTATGTTCTGTAATTTTTTATGCTTTCGAAAATTGAATAATCAATTAACATGCGGTAAATTTTCAAAAATAAAAATTGTTTAGTTTCACACAGTATCAAATTATTATATGCTCACACTAGTGAGGAAATTTTCATTTTATAGATGAGTTGTTAGTTATTTTGTTTATAAATGTATTTTGCCTTATTTTAAGGTTTATTTATGAATATCTGATTAAAATATATTATATCATACCCTTTCATGAATCGGATTAAATTCATAAATTTTTCAATTTTATTATGTCTCTAGATACATTCTTGTCTCCAATAATTAGAGACTCAATTACAAGACTAACAATTGAATTTTACTGCGCAATTTTTTCTTTCATATTATAAGCTAACAGAATTTTCTGCATATTTAATTTCATAAAACCATAATTTTATGTGCATCTAATTTTATAAGCTTATTATTTTTTTCACATTTTATTCTGCTAATATTCTAATTATGTGTGTATGTTATCATATTTCGTGTACTTATTTCATTTTAAGAACAATTGAATTATTATGAAAATTATGTTTTTTTCTTCTTCCTAGAGTTTCCTGTGCATCTGACTGAGCTGATGCTTGATGCTCAAGGTCCTCTTGCAATTAGACAACTTGCCTCTGTTCTTCTTAAACAATATGTGGAATGTCATTGGAGCCCACATACTGATAAATTTAGAGCACCTGAAACTACTCCTGAAGTAAGTACAAATATTTAATATACATACATTCAAAATAATCATTTAAATTTATATTTTCATAAATTAAAAACTTTTAAATCAGAGCACCAATTTGTTTAATGGTAAGAACATTATCAATAGATTGATGATGTTATGATAACAAAAGATTGATAATAGAGTCAAAAATTTCACCTTACCAGTAACAAATTTAATTTTTTTTTGTTTTTTTTTTTTGCCTAGTTAAACAGGGTGCGTAGCGTTTGTAAAAAGTGCTTAAAGGTGCTTTTTTGGGGATTTCGTTTTTAAAAGCTTTTAAAGGTGCTTTTTTCAGCTGGTGTTTTTAAAAAGTGCTTTTTTTCCACAAAATTTTTTTTCTTCTTCAGTGATATCTGGTGGATCCCATGCATTTCACGAAAAATGGGGTGTTTGCTACGTAATCATTCACGCGGACATCATGTCGTACCCACATTATGACTTGCGCATGCGCGCACACTTAAAACCGATACCCGAGTGCTGCAATTCGGATCGAGAATATCAGATCCTTATGAAATGTTTTTCTTTTTAATTTAATTTTATTCTTGTTTATTTTATTTTACTTCTAACACTTTTTTGACGTAGGGGGTAAGGGTACTTTTGTTCTGAGTTCAGGGTGAAGTTGAATTCACTCGGTGATGTGAGAAAGTCTGATTGTTTTGATTTACGTCCGTTTCTTTTTGGGTTTTTTTTAACGCTAAAACTCTTTATAAAAAGTTTTTGTTTTTCAATAATATCATTGATTGAATATGAATTTTTTGAGTGCTTAAAAATTTTTGTAAAGTGCTTGAAAAGTTTTTAAAAAGTGCTTATTTTTGATTCAAAGATTTGGCTACGCACCCTGTTAAATTTTTTATGATTAATAAAGTAAAACAAAATTTTTTCACTCTATTTTATAATAAAGTAAAAGTTCATAATTTCCTAATAACTTCAAGCTTTTTTCTAAGACAAGTATTAATGTTAATATGATCAAGAAATCAATAGTTTGAACTTTTCTTATTAATAGCAGAATTTCAAAATTTTAATACATTAAAAATTAATGAATAGCAATTTAATATTCAGTTTGTATTTCAGTATCCAATCCAAACAAAATGTTTTAAATCTTTATTAGTATTGCATTTCATTTAATACACTTTTCTTATATGATAAATTATTTTTAAGATGTAACACTTATAATTAAATTTTTAAAGATAAATTTTTCTAAACATTTCCCCCTAATATAAAGCTAATCTTTTACAATTAAATTACTTTTCATAATGATTTTTCTCAAACTATGTTTTAAAATTAAATTCTTTATTTCTACTAGGCTAAAGCAGCCATCCGTGCTATGCTTCCCATGGGCTTACAAGAATCAATCAGTAAATTACGATCTAGTGTTGCATATGCTATATCAGCTGTAGCTCAATGGGATTGGCCTGAAGATTGGCCCGAATTGTTTAATATACTTGTTCAGAGTTTAATCAGTGAAAATAGCTGTGCTGTGCATGGTGCTATGAGAGTTTTGAAAGGTAAACAATTTATAATATTTTAAAATAGTTTCTGATTGCATATTGTCCTTTTTACTCATTTTGTTAGTCTCTTGTTCTACTTCGTTTGCTTATTATTTTAATGTGTGGTTTTAAATTTCTTATTACATCAGCATTCATCATCGTTGCATTATATCATTTTATATTTAAAATAGTTTGTAATTGTATGTCATTTGTATTGATTTTATTTTCCATTTACTCTATTTTAAAGTTTTAGGTTGATACCAAATTAATTTATTTTTATTTTTCAGTGCATGGTTTCAAATTTCAAATCACATCATACCGCAGAATTTTCCAAACCTGAAAAAATATTGTTTAATAGTATACTTTAAAAAATTTAATGTCAAAAATAATTTAGATTATTTTCTTTTAATAATTTTGGTTCAACTGTCAGTATCAGGATGAAATATCACAAAATATTAATCTCTTAGAAATTAACTATATAATCAATATAGTAAAAACAGCATATAAAATGCAAAAATGTCACTCAAACAGATGTACGATTGTTTTGGTATGTTCTAAAATAGCAAAAAAATATAGTAGGGATTAGAAATGAGTTACAACTAGGATAAAGAGGATTAACTAATCGAATTAGGAAATAAGATTCAGCAAAAAATATGGGAATAAAAGTGAGGGAGGGGATAAGGAAAACCCAAGAAAAAAGGAAGTTCATGTCTTATACGAAAGAATTTGTGAAGCTTCTTTGTATGTATGTGCATATTGATGTTTTTGTGATAAACCACACATACAGTTATGCCAGGAGATGTGGAAAAGTGAAATTTAACACATAGTAGATAGCAATTGTCTTGATACAAACTTACCGACAGTCATAGTTCACAATGGCACAGCACAGATAAATGTTCCGTGCACAGTATAGTGATCCAACTGTTAGCAGGCAACTGTAACACCCATTGGAACTAAAAATACATCAGCCTGCACAGCATCATGGTTACCAGAGTTCATTGATCAGATCACTGCCAATGCTCTCTGTCGCTGCACAAAGCATTGCATCATATCAGAATGACAGAGTAGAGCAAAGTGGGAGCGTATAAGTAACGATGTAATAGCTAAGAACTAAAGGCCCTCTTTCATCAAACGGATCTGCCAAGAAAGAGGTACCCAGCTGTATCTTGTAATTTTTATCCTTTAATCTAATTTACATAACATTCATGCAAACAGCTAAATGTTTAATACTAACTATTAAGAATTACTAGGAAAAGTAAAAGTAAGTTAATTTCTTACCCATTACATAGATTGCAACCATTCTGCTCCTGACGAATCATTGTGCAACTACCGGAACGTGTATAAACAAAAACCTCTTAAGTAAACAACACCTGAGTTTTGATAAGTAATGTCAGTTGATCATTGTTCAAGTAAAAATTAAATAAAAATTGCTGCCCATACATTTTTAATGAGTGTTTTTTTTTCAATTTCACAAGCAAAATATTATATCATTTATTTGAATACCTGTATACATTTATTTGAATACCTGTAAACCTGTATACTGAGTATATTTTTACCCAAAGTTTCCAAAAAGATTTGTAATTTAAAAATAATATATGTTTATTTTTAACTTTGTAAGTAAAAGTGTTCTTCTATTAATGCTTTGTTAATCTACTTATAATTTTTGTCTTTGTAATGATTTTTTATTCTTATGCTAAAGTATAAATAGTGTGAACAGCAAACCTTTAATAATATTCCAAAAGTTTTGTGATTGTTTATTCGTCTTTTTTGTAAAATAAAGACATTATTATTGTCCAATTTTTTTTGTGACAAAAAAAGTTATAGTTTTTAAAAGAAGTCCATTATGCGTATGTCACTTCTGAATATTTATTATGAAAAACTGTTTCTAATTAATTTTATTTAATCATTCATTCAAATAAAAATTGCTGCTCATACATTTTTAATGAGTGTTTTTTTTTTCAATTTCACAAGCAAAATATTATATCATTTAATATATTAAACTTCTCATTTCAGAAATTTCTAATGAGGTTTCTGATTCACAAATGCCACAGTTTGCTCCAATCATATTACCTGAAATGCTTAAAATCTTTTTGCAAGACCAAGTATGTACTTAATCATACTAATGAAACCAAATATTATACATTTTTACAGTTAATAGCAAAATTAGTATCGCATGTTGGTTGAATGAAATATTTTTATGCCTGTTTTTTATTTTTCTTAACTGCTTATTTTGTTTTATAATAAAAATGTTTTATCTTAATTAAATTAGATAAATAAAAGTGTTGTTGCATAACTTATTTTTAAAGGTTAGCAACCGTTAGTGAGACAAGGGCAGAGTTCTCCAGTTTACTACAGATACATTGCCCTCCAAAAGTAAAGATACAACAAGGTTTTCGAATCTCACTAAAAAATGGCACTCATGAGAAAATTCATAGTTTATATGAATAATAGTATTGTTATTTTAAGACAATTTTTTGCAAATAAGATAGCCTTTTATTTTTTTAAATAGGCACTTTTATAAGAATGAGGGGAAAAATCTTAATTTTGTCAGTAAATTTTACGAATGATTGTTTATTCAATTATTGATAGTTTTGTGGAAAATATCTAAAAAGGTTTAACAATGTCTGGGTGAAATTGTTTAGATGGATGGAAATGGAGTTGATGCAAGCTGATGTGACTAGACCTTTCCCTGTATCACGCAGTATGGTCCAATGTTAGCGGGTTTCGATTTGATGATACAGTTTCTAAAAGACATGTTTCTTGCTAAACATGAGTTGCAGCACCTGTTTGATACCATTTTGCAGATCTTTGGGTGCAAAAAAGAAAATTACTGTGCATCAGCTTGCTGTAGATCATTTTGTCACATCAGAAACAATGAATATCTCAATTTCATGTTTTCTGGAACAGACAACAGTGGGTTTCTATACTCTTCACCAAGTTCACTTTGTAAAGTGTTTCAGGATGCTTAACTGATTTTAATAAAACAAGAAATCTGATGTAACCAATCCAACATTGTTGAAAAAAATCAGTTACCAAGACTTGGGTTGGGCAGAGATCTCTCTAGGTCAGAGGTCGCCAAAGTGGTCTATATAGACCCCCAAGGGTCTATTTAACAAAAGCAGGGGTCGATCTGAGACAGGGGGGCGAATGGGGGTCGATCCGAATCGGAAGGGTCAATTGTGGGTCGAAAAAAGAAACAGTTCTCAATACGCAAATCACACATGCCTAATTAAGTATGTAAAATTTGTGATTTTTTTTTATAAATGACTCAATATCAGTTTCTTAATAAAACATAAATTAATAAACGTATATATATTGGGGTGAAACGAGTATGTACGTACCACCCCCGTAGTGGCACGAACTCAGCGCAGTTTATAAGTCATATGATATGTGCGCCTGTCCAAATGTCACGTGTGACGAGCATTGGCGTTACAAATGCAAATATCATACTCAGTTTCAACTATCTTTGCAAACTGTGTTGAATATTTGCAGTGTCATCATTAAAACTTTTATAGTTTTGGATAATTAGTTATTGTTTCGATAAAACCATTCGTTTGGTTTAGATATCAATTTTAATTATCAATGCACAAAAAAGAAGGTAAGCATTAATGATATGGATTAGTACAGCCCGCGACAAAACTATAGCACACTTTGTATTTTTTTACGAAAATTACAAAATTGACCAATTTTGACGAAAATTAAAATTGACCAATTTTGAACCCAATATAGCGAACCTTGCAAAAAAACACCAGGCACACCCATCTCATTGATCAAGAAGCAGTAAATCTTTAGTTACTTTACTTATTATATCTACTTATGCATAATTACTTATTATTTAATAATAAGGTATTTAAATTTCAATATTAATATATTTTTCATAAAACTATTGTTACACAATGTACTATTACTTTAATAAATGTTTAAAATCATAAAATAAATGTACAAACACAGTATCTAATAGAGTTTTATTTTAATTAACAGAAAATTACTTTTGCGGGGGTCGATGGAGATTTCGAAAAATTATATGGGGGTCGATAATCAAAAAAGTTTGGCGACCCCTGCTCTAGGTAGTCATATTAACTTGCATATGTTGCCATGGAGGAATTCTTGACTTGTTTGAGATATCAGAATGAGATCTTTATTTCAAATGTTAATATAATATGTTGCTGTTATTGGTATTAACTTCCTTCTGAGTGATAATGTGCAACCTCATATTGTTGTGTTAGTTAAAGACTATTGTTCTCAAAATAAATTGAATTCAATTCTGATGTTTGATAATTTTTTAATTAGGCTGAGGAAACTGGTTATACCTTAACTTATGAAGCTCAGTGTATGAGTAAAACTTTTAATTTGAGTACGCCTCTTTTAACGAAAAACTTGTACTAAACTATTTTATTATGTATTCGTTTGTGAACAAAGGTATAAATTTTTAACCTATCTTATTTTAAAAATCTAATTCTGTTCATCATTTTCCAATTTGTTAAAATGATATCAATGAAAGTAATATTGTGTTAAGTTAGGCAATGTTATAATGTTAAACCAAATGCCCTAATTATTTGTGTATAGACTCTGTTCTGTACAAGGTACAGAAATTATTTAACATTCACAATTATTTAAAAAATATTTAAGTTGTTTATTTAATTTTTCGGTTATTTTTCTAGTGATTTATGAGATGTTTAAAATTAGATTTTATAATTGATTATAAATATTGAATTATTAACTTTGGGAAATTTTATTCTAGTTTGAATTTGTAATGCTAGGTTTACTAGTCAACTGAAAAAAATCACCTTAATTTTGTTAATGAACAAAAGTACTAATTTTTTTGCAATGCAAATGTGTTGTTAAGTTTTTTGGTATTTTTTAATATAATTTTAATGTAAATAATTTGTACATTTTTATCTCAAAGTTGAAAAAAAGAAAAAAATTAAAATATTTATTTATTTTTCTTTTAAGAAATATGGTATTAGGACAAGAGGACGAGCTGTTGAAATATTTTCAACTTGTACAGAATTGATAGCTGCAATGGCACCTTATAACAAAGTAAGCAAAAAAAATTTCTTTTTAACAAAGAACATAAACTGAGTTCTAAATGATTTTTTCTCATTCACGAAGAGTTTGATTTGTCAAAACATTTTTTTTCTATTAAATTTTTTCCCTCCTAACATTTTTTTCTTACATAATAATTCAGATAAAAACATTTCAAAGTAAAACAGCTATTTTGCAACTAACAATCTTTAAATTTTAGGAATAACATTCTAAATGAAAATAAATTTTTAAATCTTGTTTTTGATGTATTGTGATTTTGTGGGAGCTCTTAGTTTCTAACTTAAGCAGTCTGTGTGAGTTAAAAGATGGACTTAAAAATATTCTGACTTTACTATAACTCAATTTCAAAAGAAAGTTATTAATTACAAAGCTATAAATTTATTAGTTATCAAATATATTGCAAGTACAAATTAAATACTACAGTCACTGCTTTTAAAAGATGACTGTTTTATTTATTTATTTTATTCATAAGTAGTATTTTTATTCCTAAGTCACCCTTTGAAAACTTGTTTTAGATGTTTTGTAATTGTTTTTAAAGAAGATGTATAAATAGTGTCCAAAAAAAAATTTTTTTCTCTAAAATATGGTGCAAGATCTTACATCTTTAAAGGTATTAAGATCTAAGCAGTCACAATTCTCAATATTTAAACTTTTATACTGTCATTTTTGCATTATTTCTATCACACAAAATTAATTTCTTCTGGAATGTTATCATCTTGACTTCTTACTTTCGGTAATCTATACAAATTGGACTAAACTCACTCAAATAGCTTTGTATATTTCTTTTAACACATTTGCTGCTGATTTCTGACCAATGTAAGATGCTATTCTAGTAATTTATCCCGTGCTGGATGTGATCGTATTGAACATCTTTCTTTTGTATTCTGTATTTTGAAACAATTATGCCTGCCAATTAAAATCACAAAAATAGAGGTATCAGAAAAAAATTTTGTATGGCATTTTGCCTTGCCTGAATAAAAATAATTTTGTGTTTCTGGGAGGGAAAGCAATTGTTGTAAAAAAAATATATTTCAATATGATGATTAGATTAACATTATCAGAAAATATGTTCGAGCATTTGCGGTATTTCTGTATTTATAAGGAAGCCTCTGATAGAGTTATACTGCAAATATGGCATTGGCAAAACTTTGATACTGTATATATACTAATGTTCTATTTAGAATTTATTTATACTTAAGTTAGTTAATTTCAGTTTTCTTGATTAAATGTTTTTGTGAAAATGAATTTTATCTATGTTTATGTAACATTAAGAAATGTTAAAAGAATATGTTAAGCAATTAAGATACAGTAAATTTCCACTTTATATTTTCATTCTATAACTTCTGTCTAAGCCTCTTAAATAGTCTAAATATATCCTTATTAAAAACTTACAACTTAGTTAACTGTGTCACATTTATTGATATTTATAAATTTGAAGCAAACTACCATGCCTGCAATTATTTTAACTTTTATTTTCAGTCGGCACCCAAAGACTTGCTATATCCTATTTTACCGAAGTTTTCTGAAGCCTTAGTAAGTGCCTTAAAGATACCGGATGGTCAAACGTCAGATAGTGGCTTAAAGAAAGATATTTTGAATGTAGGTTGGAAAAGGAATAAAATATAAATGTTGGAAATTGTATTTTTTAACTTTATTAATTTATCAGCTTTGAGACTTTTTAACTGTGTAATATCTGCTTCACTCAGTGTGTTCATTGTGACTTAACTTTCAGCTGATATTGCATGCAAGTGAATGACTAATTAAACCTTTCTTGTGTTTTGTCAAGTGCTAATATCAAACAAACTTCAAATCTTAATGAATGTACCTTAAAGTTAGGAATTTGTAATGAATACCAAATCAAACTTTGTGTACAAGATTCAAGTTGAAACAGTCATCTAGTATCTGGGCAATGAAATTTTAAAGAGTGTTTTCTGTAGTAGGAATGATTTCTTCGATCCTGTTCAACATGTGATTTCTATTAATTGCAATGAAAAAGCATTTCAATTCAGAAATGTTGTGTTAGATCATAATTTTAAAAAGAAATAATAAGCAACTATTACATTTATGACATTGCATTTAAATAAAGGAATTTTAAAATTATGTGCAAAAAAACTTTTGATTTGCATAAATAACTGTGGGAATGTAGAAAATATATCTTTAAAAAATTTATCTTTATTGAGAAAAAAAAAATGTTTTTATGTAATTTAAATTATTGTGCGTACTGATTAATCATTATATTTATGAATTTTAAAACTATTAGGATTTTTATTAAAACATTAATATTTAATCATGAAATCAAAATGAGTGTACCTGTTTTTTTCCCATTTTTCTTCGTGTTACTTATTGGACTTAGCGTGCATATAAAAGAAGCTCTGAAATTCTGAATTATTTTCTACCAACTAATTTACTATCTAATAGTGCCGGCCGAGCAGTTAGCGTGCCTGACTGCGAAACCAATGGCTTCGGGTTTGAATCCCGCTCTGGTCATGGATGTTTCTCTATATGTGTTGTCCTCCGTTGTGTGTGATGTGTGAAAGTGGCCCACACTATGAACGGATTTTTGTGGCAGTGTGGCGTGAATAATGTTGCCCGCCTCTGTAACTTAGGTTCACAGGTGCCCACTGGGTAACGTTAAATGAGCAACACTTCCAACATCTTCCGAGGTGAAGAACGAAAAGCTCAGTACCTGCCGCTAGAGAAAAAAAAAATATCTAATAGCATTGCATACATTTTTATACAAAGTTTCATGGTCATACCTTGAGATTGCTAAGTCTCTATCACTTCTAAGCTTCAAACAGATGTTAACCTGTATTATTATTTATGATCTATTTATTTACAGTTGATAAGCATATGAACTTATTTGCAATAGCTGCTTGAGAATTCACAAGATTATGGTACAAGAAAAAAAATTGTACTCATTTTTATGTGATAAATTCTTATTGAAATTAACTTAACTTCCATTAACTTCCTTCTTAAAAGTGTTTCTGAATAATTTATTGAATTATAGTATTATTCTTTACTTTAAAATTTTCATAATAAAAATAAAAAAATTCTATTGCTATTTATTGTTTTTATTTTGTGCAATGTACGTCTAATAATCAGGGTTGCCACAGGCTACTAAAATGCAACTATTTGCTAATATTTTCGGCCTTAGGCGACTATGCCGACTTTTTTTACCTGTAAAGGCTAAAAAGGCAACTATTTTCAGGAACAGGCGACTATTAGGAGACTTTTTTTACTCTTGGTGAAGTTTTTTCACAAAAATGAACGTTACTTTTCTGAACGTTAATAAAAGAAATCAAACTTTAAAGGCAAAAAAAAAAAAACAACTATTTTCAGGAATAGGCGACTATTAGGAGATTTTTTTCACTCTTGGCGAAGTTTTTTCTCAAAAATGAAAGTTACTTTTCGGAACGTTAATAAAAGATAGCAAACTTTTATACAATCATTTATGTCCAAAGAGCCAAAAAAATTAAATTTCCATTGAATTTAATAAAGTACTTGTTATATGTTCTCTCTGAGGGGCAGTTTTGCTATTTTTAATTGTTTTTTCCTTCTATTAACATTCATAATTGGAATTCTACTTTTATTTAGGTACCTAGTTTCTAATATGTATACCTTTTATATTTGTACAAAACTTTTTTTTAATTGGAGCGTAATTAGGACTGGGCGATAAATCGATGTATTGCGAAATATCGATTTAACGCATATAACAGTAGGCTGATGTAGTGACTTTCGTTTTAGGCGATTCATCAGAAATCTGATCTAAGCCGCCGGAATTAGATTACAATCGTGGTTTAACGATTTAAAATGCAAGGATCCTTGACTAGGCTAAGAAAGACTATTTTGATTTCGTCTATCTGAAGAGATGTAGATAGCATTTTGCTATTAAGATGATGTTGAATAACGAAGACCAAATTGAATCAGAACTCCTGGTTTCGTGCGAGGATCAGCGTTGTAATATAGAACTCAATGCATAGTTTCTTTATGTCCATTTTTGTCTTCGGGATTTTGCGTTTTTTGAAGATTATTTTCAATAGGACTTAAGTCATTTTGCGATTGTTGTGCCTTTTGATTCCGTTGGAAATAATTGTCGGGTCTCTTGTAAATTATTTTCAGTGAGACTTTTGCAGCGATCGTTTCGT
This sequence comes from Parasteatoda tepidariorum, assembly GCF_043381705.1. Taxonomy (NCBI): domain Eukaryota; kingdom Metazoa; phylum Arthropoda; class Arachnida; order Araneae; family Theridiidae; genus Parasteatoda; species Parasteatoda tepidariorum. The sequence continues at coordinate 17,718,906 of NC_092208.1, forward strand.
TCTGCATTATTTCATACCATTTTTTTTCTGTCTGGGTTTAACGATTCTTGTCAATTATTTTTAGTAGACCTACTGTTACTTTGCGATTGCTGCACAATCGCTGTTATCTTAAATTTTCGTTCTGAACTCAATAGATCAAATCATTGATTTTTTCAATTATTGTGTTTTATTTTAAGTGATACAATTTAATAGGGGTATTTTGTATTTAACTTTATTATAAAAAGTTAGTTTTTTTAAATTTATTAAATGTAGTTAAGTATAATAATTTGATTGTTTTTCTACCAATAAATGTTTAGTCGTTTTTAATTATAAAAAAAAATTAAAACAAAGCTTACCTTTATTTAATTTGCTTTTATTTTTGAGAAAATGAAAACAAAGTTTTAAAAAAATTTGGCTATTAGTTAAAACAAATTTTTTTTAAATTAAATAAAAGGTTTAGTAATGTTTTGACGTTTTTAATAATTTAACATTAGTACTTAAAGTATTTTTTTATTGAAATTCTTTCAATACTTGTTTGTTTTATAATTTGTTCGATAGTCAGTATCGTTTTTAAACAAATAAATCTTTAGTCAATTTTATTTTCAAAAATGAAAATAATAATAAATAAGTAAAAATATTTTTACATTTATTAAGTACAGAATTTGATCATTAATTAATACTACTTTTTATTATTTTAAATTAGTAAATAAAAAAGGGTCTAATGATGTTTCAAAAGCATGTTTTTTTTTCAACAAATAATAAAAATTTAAAAAAATTTCTTCTGAAGTGAACATTTTTTTGGTTTGTTTTCCACTTTCGTTTTTTTTTCTTCTTTTAATTTTTAATGCATGTTTGTAAAATAATTTGTTACAGTATTATTATTTTTAAACCACTAAATCTTAAATCATTTTTAATTTAAGAAAAATGAAATAAAGCTTGGGTTTGCTTATACTTCGACTTCTTTATTAATTTAATTGAAAAAATTAAACAATGATATTGATGTCATAGTAGAATAAGTTTAGAATTAATATTTTCTTTTGTACTAGATTTATTCCTTTTTATTTATTTTTGATTGATTTAAAGATTTCCCATAGGTAATTTTTGAACATATGCTAAATTGCGATACATCACTATATCGTGACGTCTAACTGACGATGTATCACAATTTAAAATTTCAGGCATCACCCAGTCCTAATAATAGTATTTGACAATCAAGCTATAATTTTAGTTATTTGGCTACTATTTTTGATAAATTTATAGTTCCTGTACAGGCAACTATTTTCATGCTTGAGGCTACTAAAGGCAACTATTTTTGTTCATTTTTACTGTGGCAACCCTGAATAATTAACTGATTTACCTCATTATTACCCTAACAATAATGAATTAAAATGTTTGTCTTTTACAGGCCTTAAGAAGTTTAGTAAAGTATTTTCCCAAACAGATGGTTTCTTACCTACCTCACATATTGCCACCATTATGGGACTCTTTAACTCAGGGCGCTAACATGTATCCTTTTTTTTTCTCACAAAAAATATAGACTGTAGCTATAGATCTTAAAAGAAAAAAAGAATTTATTAAAATTTTCAATTTTTATATATTTTCAATTTTTATAAATATTTTCTTTTTAAAATATTAGCTGCTATTTGTATATAATATTGAAATTTTTATTCTATTTTTTTTTCAATCCTTTAACTTGATTTTAAGATACTTGCAAACAGTGGTTAATGATTCTGAAGAAGCAGACAATCCTGTTGACTCTGATGGTAATTAATTTTTCTTTATAATTTTATGTTTTGAAAGTATTATTCAAAATTAATTTATAATAATATAATATAGTCAAGCAATATACTTGATCATATTAACTGTATGATATCTTTTAAAAATTGAATCATATGATTGAATTCTTAAAAATAAAATGGTCATGGTCTTTATTACTGGAGATTCTGGTGTGAATGGCAAGATTCATGTAGGATTATCTGCTGGCAATTCCAATGTAAATTTCAGAATCTAGGTAAGATTGTTTGCTAGAGATTCTAATGTCATTGGCAACACCTAGTTACTGCTGGAGAGTCCTCTTCGAAAAAGAAAGCTATTTCTTAGTTGTCGTCATCGTGGAGACACTGACAGGAATTCAGCATTCCTGGGAGGCAGATTCTCTTCAGGTGAAAGGTTATGTTTTGCTAATCATCCACTAAATCTCTAGCCCCTGACAAGGGCAGTCATGGAGATTGTCCCCTTGACCATATTAGAAACTTCAGTGTTTCTTGTACAGAAATTTATAATTAATTGCTTTATATGAAAAGAACTGTTTCCCATTGAGGTGAACTTTTTTCTTTCCTATGAAGTGTCTACAGTTTTAATTTATACACAATCATGTGGGTCTCAAGTATGCACTCCTTGCAGTTAGTGTGTTGTCCTAGTCTTACTCTATTTTCAGGCTTTTGGATAAAGCATGTGACGAACCAAAAACTTAAGTGAAATAAGTGTGTCACTTGCTTAGCATTAAAATAGTCTCCCATCTTTTGTGTATTTATTTTGAGCTTAGCTTTGTAATTTTTCTAAATGTTTCCACTTTGGAATTCTAAATCTAAAAAAAATATTCAGAAATCAAAAATAAGCATATGAGATATCAGTAGCTTGATACATTAAAAGAACAACATTCGCTAATATGATTAGTCAAAACGCAAAGATAAAATTTTGTTGATTAAAATTTGTTTAAATCCAGTATTGTTTGTATTCTTACCATTTAGTGTTATTAACATATCAAGTCTCCCATTTAATGAAAATTCAACATTAAGGTTGATGCGTTCAGTTCTAATTTTATATTATTCTATTATTATTTTTTCATGATACAGAACATTCATTCCATTAAAAAACTCCTAGTTATAGATGTGGTGTTTTTATATTTTGATTTCAGGTGAAGTTCTTGGTTTTGAAAATTTTGTTTTTGGTATATTTGATTTCATTATAACTCTGGTTGAAGGCAAAAAGTATAGAAAATGTATTAGAGATAGCTTAGCTGATCTACTTTACTACATTTTATTATACATGCAGATTACAGAAGAACAGGTTAGATTTAGAAATATATTTTAAATGCCTGCTAATTGTATTCTTACTAAAGCATAAATTAATATTAGTTTTAATCAAACTAGATAAAAATTTGGAACAACAGTCCAGATCAATTTGTTGAAGATGAAGATGAGGATTCTTTTGCATATTCTGTCAGAATTTCTGCTCAAGATTTGTTGTTGGTAAGATATTGTTAATTTAGATCTAGCTGGTCCTTTGAGTCAGGCATATGACACAATGTTAGATAAAGTTCTGTTATCTTTACCTCATATTCCTGGACATGCTTTTGATGTTTGTGTAAAGAGGGAAGATTTATCAGATACTCTCCTCTTAGTTTTTAATATTTAAAACTGCCACTGAATCCACTAATATCGCTATCCATACTCACAAGATTTAAAAATTGTACATCTCGATTCGTGTTCACATGATTTAAAAATCCAATGATGCTATTTGTATTCAAGGGATCTAAATTGCATGCATCCCGATTTGTATTTCCACATTCTTAAATTCATTATATTATTCACACGAGTTTCAACCCAATATCGCGATTCTTGTAATAACTAAGTTTTTTCTTAAATTAGTTACCTTAAAAGTGTGACATTATTTATTAGTAGGTAATTTAATTATAAATCTTAGTTCAATAAATTATATTAGATATGAATAGGGTATATAAATTGATATATTGTTATTATGTTTTTGCACATAAAATTTTCAGGGTTTTTTCATTTTGTGTCACAATCACCCCTTATAATCCTTAAGTCTTAAAATTTTTATGCTAAATTTTTATGTTTGAACCACTTAGTAAAAGTGGTGGTGAATAAGTATCTAATGATTTAAGAATTTTACAATAAATAATAATTTTTAACTTAATTATCTTAATATTTGTGTTAGTTTCAAAATCTCGAGGTTAACCTCTGAATTTTTATGAATTTAATTAACTATTTTATAAACAAATAAGTATTTCCCAATGATTTAATCTATGATGTAAGCTATTGAGTAAGAAATTCTGAGCTTACTTGGCTTATGACATGACAATGAGGGTTCAAATGAAAGCTTATTTTTATAGAGCTCAAAATTTACATTAAAATAAAGATAGTTTTTATCAGAGAAAGACAAAGAAAAATTCATTTTATCGCATTCTAAAATCTTTCCTAATCAAAATTTTGAACACCTATTTTAATTTCTTTTACTAAATTTCGGTCCAATTTTAAAACTACAAGTTGAAATATCTGCATTCTGCTTATAGACTCTTTGATTATTCTAATGGTGTTCTGAATGAAGCTAATTTAGTCTAATTAGAAGCTAATTTAAGAGTAAGTCTTTAAAAAACTATAATGTTTCTCTCTCAAGACCTATCTAACATTATAAATTCTTGTTATTTACTATTGTAAATTATTAAAAAAATTTTTTTTTTTGTTAATCAAAATAAATTATTAATCACCAAATTGAAGTGTTTTATGAATGCACGTAAAATGTATTAAAAATTCATACAACTTTCTTCAATTAGTTGTTGGGTGTGGAATTTGAAGGAGAAACAGTTAAAAGCTTATGTGCAGCTGTTACACGTCATATACAAGAAACAAATAAGAATGCAAATCCTTATTGGTGAGTAAAATATTCCGTTTGAATTATGAAATAAAATTGATAATCGTTTTTACTCACTCTTTTTGCTATTTCATTGAAGAAGAAATGCTATTGTTAATTTGCTTATTTTTGTGCTGTTAAAATTATTTCAGCAAAATTCAGTAAAAGTACATTATAACAATTTTAAATAACAAATCATACTGTTGTTATAGCAAGCTTGTCATTATTAGAGCCTGAATTTTAATGACTTAAAAAATTCCTATAGATGCCATTAAAATTGTAAAAATCCCTGATTTAAATAAAGTAAAACTAAAACAATGTTTTCCTATCTAGAATTACTTTCATTCAGGTCAAAATATGTAAACTGATGCAATACATGTTTTGCATTTATTCAAGTTTGAAATAAATGTTATGTGCTAAAATAACAAAAAAAGAGAAACATAGTGATTCATGAGCATAATAAAAAACGGAGGAAAAAGCCTTGCAAATAAAATAAAAAATATCTAAAAGAAAAAATTTACAAAAATGCTAATTTCAACAAAATCTGGGCCTTAGTTTTATAAACAAATACACATATTCTTCGAAGTTTGCTGCAAGATTCATAAAAATAGAAGAAATTTTCTTTTGTTAGGAGAAAGATAACTTCACCAAAGGTCAACTAAGCATTTAATTTATAAACATGAGGGGTAGATTGAAGGGGGGGAAAAGAATTCATAAGAATTTTGTTTACCTGATGAAATATCCTATGGATATGCTGTTGTATGTATTAAAATAAATGCTTAACTTGTTTTCATAGATACCTTAATTTATTGAATTATGCTATTCTAGAAGTCTAGAAAAATATATTAGTGATGATACGCTAAGTTTGTGATAGACAATAAAACTCTGTCTAAAATATATCATTTAAACTAAATATTCTGTTGTATATTTTATAATCTTAATCAAATATTTTCTTAATCAAATTTCAAATATTAATCTTAAATCAAATATTTTCGTGTACCTTCCTTATTTATTAGCGACTTGCTCATGATTTTATTTATTTTCTCAGCTTCAAAAAAAAAAAAAAAAAAATTCTCCCTGAAGTAAGTACTAGATTTTTAAATTCCAATGAAAAATTTATTTAGAATATTTTAATAATTTGTATAATTGTTACTAATATTAACTGTTAAGAATGCATTCTAAAAAATTCCTTTTTTCATTCTGTATCATTATTTTTTAAGTATGTGTAATTTGTTTTAAGAGAAATATCTTCTCAACTTGTTAGCAACTGTGCTCTTGAATAGAATAAGTAATATGATTTCATGTTATTTTTACTAANGATTTCCTCTTTTTTACTATCTGACTACTCTCATCCCTGTAATATGATTTCATGTTATTTTTACTAAAGTTGATTGATATGAAACAATTAAATAAACTGAAATTTTAATATCAATGTATCTGTTTTAGGTGGAAAGTGCATGAATCATGCATGCTTGCAATTGGTAGTTTATCTGAAGCATTTTCTTCTGGTATGGAGCAGAACAGTTTACCTTTTGATTTAGCTGGTTTTTTACATTCTGTTGTAGTTGAAGATCTGAACTCATCTGGTAATGATATCTTACTTTGTTTAATTTACTTTCAAGTATCTCATTACTGATTTTTTACAAAATCTTAGAAATTAGAAATTTTGTGTAGAAATTTTGTGACATTTTGTTAATTTTTATTATTAAGTAATATTTAAATAGTAATAACCACACATGTCAAAACAATCAAAAAGCAGGTTTTTCAAGTATTGCATGTGAATAACTCTCCCATTCTTGATTTATTAGAGTGCATACAGACAAACTTTCACTTTTATGTATAGAGAGATACAAAATAAATTAATTTAGATCAGAAAACAAAACAAAAAATTATTAATTGCTATTGATAAAACAAGTCTTTCTTTATTATTTGTATTCATATATTTAATATATATTAAAAATACTTTTATTTTAATTAACATAAGGCTAAATGGGTATAATTCTAATGTTTATTAAACAGTATATTATTTTACATACTGGCAACGGTAAATTATCATATATTAGTTTTATGTATCTTTTATACTCATACAGCTTTTTTATATTAGTTTATTTCATTTTTCACATCAAGTGATAATTTACATACATGTAAACCCCTTATTATTTCTCTCAATAAACCATCAATATCAATGAAATCTGACTTTGAATCATGCCTAATGAAAAATAATTTGCCATCATGCACATATGCATTTGCTTTAATAAAGCCAATTTCATAAATGTCAGTTTATCTTAAAGAGGCAATAAAAACTGTATTAAAGCTTCTTACAATATAGAGAGTCAGATATATTATATGTATAAGTTTATAAGAATTTGAAAATCAATTTATCATAAATATTAATCCATGTATTAAGTTCAGTATTAAATAAACAAATAGTTATTAATCCATGTATTAAATAAACAACAAAATCAGTTGTCTGAAATTGTTGTTTATTTACTTGTTCTGCAGATTTTTTTTTAAAATTATATAATCTATAAAAACTGTTATAATACATGTGTCAGTTTTGTGAGGTAAATATCTTCAACTAAACTATACTATCTGCCCTGTTAAGGTTGGGTATAGAAAGAATGAAAAAGTTGCAAAAAAAATAACAATTTAGAAAGAGAAAAACTAAAAAAATAATGGCCGGGTGAAACATAGTTAGTTGTACATTTTACGAAGTTTGGCTAACCCAGAAAAATAGTAATTCTTCTTCTTCAAAAAAACAGTTCTAGAAGACAACAAGTATATTCAAAACACATACCTTTTTATTCATAAAAAGATATCCAGTCCTGGATTGGAGATGAGTTTAGGATGAAACAAACAAAAACTTTTTGGCTAGTGAAAAAGGAATCAGTCCAGTTCTTTTTGAAAAAAAATCACTATTGTTTTATTGGAGGAAAAAACAAACTAGACACATCATCATGTTGAGGCACGACATCATTTTAGGAATGGCTCATGCCAAGGATGTGGAACTAGTGATGACTGGAACAGGAGTTACAAATGACTGCGGGGGATTTCCATCCCTGACGGTAGTTGGTCAGCGGGTCATCCTTTAAAAAGCTGGAGAATTTATCAGGAGAGTTCTGGCGACGAGGATGGGATATTTTCAGCGAACAAAACCCAACATCAAATGAAGATGGCGCAGAGAAGCCATCTTCGAGAAAAAAAAGCTTCTCCACCTTAGGGAGGTGGGAGCAAAAAATGTTAAAACTCCGTTAAGCGGAGGGCAGCAAATTCTATGACATCAAATTATCGAAAAACTATCCGTCTTTCGCGCTCTTCCTTTTTATAAGATACAAAAACTTAAAATTGAAGTTGTAGTGCATGTTGTGCAAGTTAAAGTTAAATTACCTAAAAATCACGAGTTGAGACGAAAAATTGATTATGTGTTAAAAGTTACGGTTGAGAAACACAACAAACACGCGGAGATGAAAGACGCCGACGACCCGTGGAATTCTCAGAAAAAAAAGGGTGGAAACTTCTCGAAATAAAGGGGCTCTTTTAAGGAGCTGGTAAGGGATTTTAGGGGGAGAATGTCCAAAATGCGCTACCGCTTAAGGGGCTAAAGAAAGATGATGAAATAAAAGAATGTATTACAAAATTAAAAGAATTAGTATTATTGATTAAAAAAAAGGATATTTATAAATTAGGCTGTGACCTAATGTCACACTATCTAATTGTGATTTGTACAATTTAATCTGTAATAAGTAAAAATGGGAAAGAGAATTATTAAATATCACAGGGAGGTAAAAAATTAAGACGCATAAAATAACCTGGCGTAAATATTTGTAACTGACTCATAGAAATCATAACAACATGAACCTCTGTACTAAAACAGCCATATTTTTTTAAAGTATGTAGTAGTTTGAAGTTGAAATTGTTAAATATTTAAACAAAATCTATTTCTGTCCTCTGCAAATGTATTTTGTTTTCCATTTAGAGGAATTTTTAAATGTGTATATATGTTTCAGCATCACCTTTTCTGTATGGAAGATGCTTATGGTTTGCAAGTCGCTTTCCTACAGTCATGAATGAAGAATTAGTAAAAAGGTACAATTTTTATATTGCTTAAAGAAAAAATAAAGATTTGAAATTTTTTTTTAAATATTTAGTTTTGTGTAGTGCTCAAAAGAATTAAATATTATAATTATGTGTATAAACTATGAATTATGTGTGTTAGTAAGCTAAAATGCATAATTTAAACATATTATGCAAACAAAAAATGTGATTTCTTTAATAAAATTGAGTATCATTGAGGGTTATTTCCCCTGAAAGCAAATTCTACAAAACATAAAATGAATGAGGTTATCAAAGGGTATTCTCATTAGAATGTTGCAAACATGCTTTATTAGATTCATTTCTGGGAAACATTGGCCAATTTAATTGAAGAATTCATTCATCAAAAAAAGTAAATTCTACTAGCTGAGTACAATGTGGCCTAGCGTCCATTCTTCAAAGATTGCTGCAGAGTTAATGACCACAATAGGTCTGTAAATCTCATCCCTAAATTGCTAAATCACCAGACATTTTCATCCAGATTCATAATATAGCAGAGTTATTTCATGTACCACATACTCTGCAGTTTATTATTGTTAGGTTGTACATTAAAATGGAACTTTCCTTTTAGAACACATTGAGATGCTCCTATGCCTGTTTTCTTTGTCAACTAAATGAAAACAATAGATCTCTATACAAACATATAGTGTAATCAGTTTGAAACAGTTTGAGTCAAAACTCTGCTACCAGTAGCTTTCTTAAGGTGCCCTGCCATTCATAGTGTTATTGCCAACATATAATCTTGTCCTAATATTCGGTAAATATTTCTAGATTTCAAAAATCAATTCTATAGCCTGGAAATTACGCTATGGGATTTATTTGGCCAGCCTCTTAAACTACCAAAGACTCTTTAGGCATATTAAATCATATAATTGAGACATCCTTACTGTTACAAAACATCTAACGAGTGCCAATCATTTTTAATCTACTGCTACAGAAAATAGTTGCACTGGTACCTTTTCACAGTGTATCTAAAATGTATAGTTTTCTAGGTTACAGACAAAATATGCATTTTTCTTGTGAATGTCATAATTCTTCTTTTTAACCATTTATTTAACTTTTTTTCTTCAAGTTTTTAGTTATATGGGTGTGTCATATCGAAGGGCACAATATCCTCTAATGGTTTTGAATAGTCTTTCCCATTGATGTAGGTAGTGTTGGATGACTTTACTCTAATAGTTTACACTTTTCAAATTTTATCTTTTTTGCTGTTCATCTATGCAAATAAAAGTTTATTAGGATTTATCTTGTTTTAACTTTTACAAAGTTAGATCCGATTTGTCATCTAATATTTATAATTGAATTTAATTATTCTCCATTCATGCCAGAATCAAATCATAAATTTCGGAATCTAACCTTTTCATTAATTTAATTAAAGTTTAATGTAGAGAAAAATGAGAAATTTTAACTTGTTAAGAATTTATGAAGTTTTGTAAAATTATAATACTAAAGTATACTTACATAGCACATTTTTATTCAGTGATTAATCACAACAAACTTTAAATTTTGCATAGTTCATTGTTAAAACGCCAATTACAATTTCATTTTATTGCAGATTCTTAGAAGCAACAATTCTTGGTCTTTCTCCTACACAACTTCCTGTAGTGCGAGTATCAGCTGTTAGAACTGTAGCTGGGTATGTTTTTTGTCCCATTCATATATATATTACATTTCAAAATTGATCACATTATTTATTTAATTTGTTTAGCAATCTTCCATAATGGATATTACCTGTTGATAAATATTGACTTCATCCTCCTTTGTAGAAGGCCTATAACTAAAAATATCTGATTATAATTTGTATTGGAGCTATGTAAAAAGTGCTTGAGGTGTGGGGCTTATTGATTACTAATAGGTGTACTCTATTGTGCATGGTCAATATTTTTTTCATGACAGTTAAAAAAAATTTATTTTGAGATTTTTCAAATTTTGTTTAAACCATCAAAAGTCTTAAATGAAAACATTCCACAAAATCAACTTAAGATTTCTCAAGCTTTTAAGCAAAATTAGCATTCTATAATCTAGTCAGCCTAATATTTTAAAATCTTCCATTATCTTAATTTTATTCGTTTTTTATTTCCTTCTCCTGATTTTCTTAGATATTCATTCTAGATTTTCTTGAGACATGACCAGTTTAGTTTCATCTTCCGTATATCTTCTACTCAATAGTTGTCTTACCAAGATCTTCATTTCTTATCTTATTATGCTGAAATGTCTTTATTTTTCAAACAATTCTGTGTGTTTAAGATTTGGATGACTATATTTTTATTGTGTAAATTTTTTTTTTTTAAGGGTAAATTTTTATTTAAAATTTTCTTGCTCCCCCCCCCAAAAGTATTTAAGAGTTTGTTATATAATTGCTTTCTGAAAAATTATTGAATTTTCCACATTCTAGCTTCGAAACATATTTTAGGTGTGGGGAATTTTTCCATCAACTAAATAAATATTCTAATTCTGTCTATTTATGTAAGAGTTTCAATTTTTTATAATTTATTTACTAATTCTACATATTGAATAATTAGTTTTTTTAAAATTAAATTTAGGTATTGTGATCATCTTAGTACTACAAAACATGTTCATATCCTGTTGCCGTACTTACCAAGAATAGTGGATGGGCTCATTTCCATGGCTGTCCAATTTCAATCGGAAGTATTGGCCTTAGTATTAGAAGCCATAGCAATAGTCACAGCTGTAAGATATGATTTATTTTAATTTGCGCAATTTTTTTAATGTGATTAAGAATTTGGCTTTGTTTTTTTTATTATAATTAGAAAGTAAAATTGTTTTGAATTTTAAAAAAATCTACCGGCTCTAGATTTTTTTTACAAATCTAGTGTCTAGATCTAGTGTCTGCCTCTGTTGCAGTAATCTTTTTCAAAAAATTTTCAATGTGCATACTACATTCCATACAAAGTTTGTTTAATGAAGAATAGTGCAGAAGATATTAAATTTTGCAAATGTTTTATGAATATTTTGATATGAAAATGTTATTTATGCTGACATTGGTTGTTCGAGTTATTTTATTTCAAAATAAAAGAGATATTTTTGCCTCTCTTTGTCACATTGATCACAACCACATATCTAGGGTTAAAACTTAGGAGGCTTTTTATTCTTCTATTTAAAGAAAAGTCAAGATGTTTCACATACAATGTACTATAATATCAAAGCATTGATTGTATCCATCTTTTTATCACTGTATCTTTACGTATACAAGCCTAAAGTTATTTTTTAGAAATAAATAAATAAGAATGATTTCAAACGTATTTTACTTGAAATAATGATGATACTGAAACCAAATTGTCTATGTCTAAATTTACTTACTAAAAATTTATTATATAAATCTTAATCAATCTCAGAAAAGCAGAGATTTCAATGCATTTTTATTGCTCATTAGATCTTGATTTTATGTTAACTGATTAATAATGATGTTTACTATTTACTAATTTTACATTGTGTGTAAATGTAACTCAAATTATCCAAATGATTTCTTGGATAATGTGTACTACAATTACAAAGATACAGATCTATAAATAAAAATGTTAAGTGTAGCTAAATCATTGAAAGACAAATTTTCTCAGTATTATAAAAGGTTTCTTGCATAAATAAATGTTATTAGAATTTTATTCATATAAATGACTTCTGAACGAAGACAAAATCAAATTTAAGTACGGAAATATTAGGCAATTGAGCTATAAAAAATCATTCATATTAATCAGGTTGTATTTACATTATTAATCAGTGTGTAACCTAAGTTTCATACAATTGTTACTTCATTCCTGTGAATTTTAATAACACTTGAATGTAATAGTACCAACATTTCCTTAATGTGAGATTTCTGTTTGAAAAACTTAATAAATCTTTACTATTTTCTGTTAATATATCAAACAAAAAAGTTTGCTTAGTATGAACTATTTCATTTCCAAATGTCTCGGGCTTATTTAAATCAAGATGCTTAAGTTTTCTTTTTTCTCCAACCTCAGATTGACAATAACTTTACTGCTCAAGTGGAAAATAAAGTCTCTCCTATAGCTATTGCTGTATTTTTAAAGCACAATAGTGGTGAGTATTTCTGCATTTCTCACATTACTTAGTAACTTATTACTTTTCAAATGTTACTAGTTATTTTTCTTGTTCATTTCAAAGGCTTATATATCTTTTAACTTCTTTAAAAACAATCACTATTTTGATCCATAGTGGACTTAAATATTGAACTTGCTTATAAACTCTTGAGTTCTATAATCTTTAAATTGCTTCTGATAATATAAAGTTTTGCCTATTTAATCATGGCATGAAAGATGGTTGTTTTCACTAAATAAACCATTTAATTCATCCACGTAATGAAAAACTTAAAACATAAAGCTAATAAGGAAAAAAAATATTCAATTTTATACCGTAATAATAATTTGTATTATAATAGTACAATAGAAATGTAGGTTTTTCAAAATGATGAACTCAATTTATTTTATTGAATGAATTAAACAAACTACATACTGAGGAAAAGTTTAAGTTTTGAAGATTTTAGCATAGGTTTCAAATGTTTTGTATGCCTCAACAGCAACTAAACTCATCCCACACTAAGCACCTGTGACTTTAATGCAGCTGTTACTAATTGGTGGTAAGCAAAACATTGGACCATCCTTGTTCCCTCAGTATGTAGAATGTTTATATCCAATTTATATTTTGTAAAAAAAAAATTAAATTGAGTCTTATTTATCTTTAATAACTCTGTATAATGAGACTTATGTTATTATTGTGATGTAGAATTTTTTATATTATTATAAGGATATCTACTTTGTGTTTTTAATGTATTAAAATTAGGGAGGAGCACTTCTATAAAAAGTTTTCAAAAATAAGTTTATCTTTTTCCCTTTCATATATCATTTACTTGTAGAAATTATTCTTCCAATGTTTATGGAAGGTATTTCCACTCGCTATTGGCAATCAAATGTTTATAGTTGGCAAGTAAGTCTCAAGTTAATGCTGCCTTGTAAGTCTCCCAATAAAACTATTAATTTAAATTTACCTATTTATGTTCACATTGTCATGCCTTACTATAGAATAAGAAAGCAGAATTACTCATTTTTTACTGTGAAATCATTGCTTTTTAAAGCAGAAACCTTGAATATTGAGACAGCATTATTTTAGTTCAATATTATTGCTATAAATACGGCTTAATTTTCAAGTTTATACATTCTTCTAGGGTTTAGGTCGCCAAAAATTTCTTCATAATACATCTGTTAACATTTTAATAATGTTCTTACCTTTCATGAATGTAAAACTATGGAGAGTAAAAATTTTAGTCTGGCTAGTATCTTTAGTACTGAATTTTAATGTCCTTGTTTAGGTACTAAAATCTTTAATGACACATCTCATCATGATTACATTATCAAGGATTTGGTTGGTAAACTAGTCTCTTTTCATTTACAATCCGACTAGAAAGTAGTTTTACACAATGTTCTGAAGAAAATTGTTTGTTAATTTATTAATTAATCCAGTCATTTGCATTCAGCAAATATCGAGCAAATGCAATTATAAGAATACTTTTTTTCCTTTGATTCTTGGGTAGTTCTGTTTTATTTATTTATTTGTAATTTACTTGTGTGTCTAAATTTCTTAAAATATTTCGAGCTTTTCCAAAATAAAAATTTATTCTTAATTTTTTTTTTAATTGACAATTTTCCAGTCTCGACATACAATTATTAATATGCAAAATATTATTTACAAAATTGTGATTTGGGCATTGATGTGTGTCTGATAGTTACTAACTTTTGTTCGAAAGTGTAGATGTGTTTTAAATATTTGTGTTACTTTTTAATGAGTCAATTTTATTTAGATCCTGTTTTAATTACAATTGCTCAAGACATTTTTACCAACCTATGCAAGTGTCCTAATACGATTGCTCCTCTGCAACAGCGTTTGATACCTACTTTAGTCTCAATTTTACAAGCTCAACCAAATAAAGTTCCTTCAGGATTGCAAGCAGTATGTACTTATTGTTTAGATCTTGTTTTATTGTCTTTTGCTTTTTATTTTTTTATCCAATTTATAATTTCAGTTAGTTGAAGGTTTTGAATATATGTTCACAATATTTATGCATATGTATCAAATACAGGCAAACCTTGATATTAAGTATTGGAAAAGAATCCATAAAAATTTGTAATATTAAACCTCACAGCATCAAGATTTGAATATTTTAATCATCATTTTGTAATTTTTATTTTCCCAATGTTGTAACCTCTTTTAATATTTCTTGTTGTCCCCAATCACCACATTCTACAATATTGTCCTCAATATCAACTTCCTAATAATTGTCAGTTTCTTTTGTGTTTATTAAACTAGTAGCAAGTTTTTCCCTAAATTCTGGCTGGCCATTCTTATCTATGCACACATATCTTATTTATCTGCTTCTGTAGGAATGAGTGATTTAGGCAATTTCTTTCCAAGCATAGCAGTATCTCTTTTAGCATCAAGATATATGTTATAAAATTATTAAGAAAAGTTTCAAAGAAATGGGAGTTCAAAAAAATTTTTAAATTCTTCAGAACTTAAGGAGAAGAACAATTTTTTTTATTAAAAGTATTTCATTTTTATTAAAAGTATTTCAATTAAAAGTATCAAGTGTTTTGATGGTAGTATTCTACTAAAAGAGATTTTTTTTCTTCTATTAGTAACATAGTAAATGTGTAGAAAATGTAGAATTTTTCATGATATCAAAGAATTTGTGTGATTGAAATTCATGATATGGACATTTGGCGTTAGTTAAATATTTCTTTAAATTTTTATTATTTTTTATTTTCTTGTAGCTCATGGCAAATAAATTACTTTTCATCAAAATAAACATCACATAATATATACTTCATTAAACAGTAATTAATTGAAAGTTTTCCAAACTGTTCTTTTTAAAGCTGTGTGTTCTGTAGCAGTGGTTTCCAAAAGCTGTTCTGTGGAACCTTAGAATTCCATGGAAAAGTATATATGTTCTGAGAGTTAGAATTTTTTTTTTTTACTACTAATGATTTTTGAAAGCTGTAATTATATTTATATCCAATCAATAAGCCATTATTTATACTATATTTCAATTATTTTTATGAAATGCCTATAGAGAAAAAAAATAGCTAAATTTTTAAAAATGCAGACAAATTTTCTAACTGCAATGAATAAAAAATTTTGTAAAAGACATAATATAAAAAATGTTTGTATTTCTAATAACTTTTCAAATCAAAATATATAACTGAGTTCGGCAATATAGAATACAAATTTCTGATAACCATTTCAATGTTAATAACACCTCTTTTTCGTTTTCACTATATTTCAATTCAGCCAGTTCATTTATAGCTTAGACATGCATCAAATAAAAAATAATTCTGAACTAGACTAGATGAGACTCCTGACCTGTGAATTACACTCTCTGACATAACTATTATTGATAAAACTATTACTGGTTTTTTTAAAATTATTATTGATAAAATGATTAAAAAAATTAAAGATATCCAAAATAATTTTGTTTTCTTTGGTAAATTTATAAATTGGGGGTTCTGCCAGTAGAAGCTTTATCATTTAGTGTTTTGTAGGTGAAAAAAAAATTGGGGATCTCTGTTCTACAGTATATTTTTTGCTTACTTCGATAACAATGAATTGATAACTCTCCAAATGAATATTAATGCTGCCACAGATTTAAATTTGAAAGAAGAAATAAAAGACTACAAATTGTTGCCATATCTAATTTTCAATCACCTCTATGACAGAAGTGTTTTTAAATTGAATATCTGTCAAAAATAGTAACATAATCTTCATCACATAGCTAGTTGATCTCAGCATTTTCTTGATCAACTAAAATGTATATGCATGTTTTGATCAATTAACAGATCTGTATCACCTTATAACTCTTGTTCTGAAATTAATTCATAAACTATCTGAATCATTTGCATTTTCTATTTCTTATGTTATGTTTTAGAATTTTAACTTAAAGCATATATATATATATATAATTGAAAAATTATTGACTTATGAAACATTTTTGCCTTGAATATAATCCATTAAATACTCTTTGAGTTAAATGTCCTTCCGATTTCTTACCACTTTCGTGTCATTTTTTTCTATTAATAATTGTTTTATTTAGTTGAAATTAGTGTGTCTAATAAACCAAATCTATTACAGGCATCCCTGGATGTTTTATATACAGTTGTTCGAAATAGTCCACAGCCTGTACCTGCACAACTCATTTCTCATGCTTTTCCTGCAGCTATCCATTGCATTATGCACACTGATGATAACAGTATACTTCAGGTATGTTGTTCTTTCAAATATGAAATAATGTGCTTTAGAAAGGTGCATGATCTCAGTTTTATTATAAATCTGCTGTAATTAAAATTCTGCCATTCTTTGTTTGAAAATAATTTTTAGAAAAAACACTATTTAAAATGAGTATATTTGCTGCACAATCCTAATTCTTCCAATGGCACTGTTTGTAATGTTGAAAATAAAGATGGCCCCTGCTATTAGAAAGAAGGGGGACAAAAAAGCATAGTTTGTAATATGAATATTATCACTACAATTGATTAATTTTTTTTAATAAACCCTCAATCTTAAAGGGTCAATTTTGACATGGTGATATTGATATTAATGTATAGAAGCAGTATTAAAAAATTTTTTCATTTGTTGAAGAATTATTTTTTGCATTTATGGAGGTTACACTCGAAATTCTTATTTCAGAATGGTGGTGAATGCTTAAGAGCTTTTGTTTCTGTGGCACTTGAGCAAGTTACATCTTGGCAAGATGAAAATGGAGTAACTGGTTTAGATTATATTATTAGGGTAATTATTGTTTTTTTGTGTATATAATTCGGCTTTCATTGTGTATCATAAAGTGATGCAAAAAAAATAATACTTCTTCAACTAAAAATTTGCCAAAAAAAAAACATTATATATATATATATACATACACACACAGTACAGAACCCGTTATCCGGAAATCAGAAAACCGTAACAAAATTCGGAACATTTTCTCGCCATTTTTTTAAAAAAAATAATAATAATTTTTCCTCATAAGATTTTATGATTTTTCTTTCTTTTTTTAAAGATGTTAACCTTGCCATCATTTTGGAAATAATCATTAGTGTATTACTTCATTGTTTTTTCTTATTTTTAAGATTATTTCCAAAAAAAATTTTTTTTTAGTTGGGTTTAACAATAAAAAAAACGGCTTTTTGTAGCGATTCAGAAAGCCGGAAAAATCAGTTATCCGGAATAGCGATGGTCCCGACCGTTCCGGATAATCGGTTCCCTACTGTATATATATATACACAAAGTTTGGTCCTAACTTCAACAAAATGAAAGAATTTCTCATGGAACAATTGATGTTATGACTACTCCAATTTTAAGTGAAAGTAAATTTCATTGCAGTATTTTTGAACAATTGACCATGGCAAATGCATTTCCGTTACTAATGAAGGAGGGATATTTATCCCAAAAAGTCATTTAAGAAAAATTTATTTATTATATTGTAAATCTTATTACAAAAAATATGGCCATATTTTAAAATCATGAAATAAAGGTCTCTTTAAAGCATGAGGAGATTCATTCTCCTCACATCAAGAATTTCTGTAAGGATTATTAAGGGCTGGACTGAGGGACGATAGCTCACCCAGTCTGACCAATCAAAATTTTGAGCATAAAAATTCTTTTTAAAAGACATATAAAAAGCGTCTTTTGAAACGTTAATTCTTCCAATTAAATAATTTACAGAAAGTTTGACAATATTGTAAGTCATCCAGTTTTTAATTTTGAAACTATGTGAAGATAAAATTAAGGATAGAAACTATATATAGCTATTTTACAACCATTTATATTTTTTTTTATTTATTAACCCTTCCCTCCACACTTTTTAGTACTGAAGATTGAAAATTATTTATATATGCGGGATTGGTCAGGGAAAATAGAAAAAAAAATCAGCTACTATTTTTTGTTTTTGCTATGATAGTTTTCTTTCATCACTTTTGTTTTCTAGCACCGTATATATATATATATANATGTTACATTTGATATATATATATATATATATATATATCAAATGTAGGATTTCACATTTTTTATTGAAATACTTGATCCAGTTGGAGAAATTATTTTTATCCTCACACGGAGAAATATTAACGCGTGCTGGAGCGTCCACCTGTTTTTCTTCAGAATCAGACATTATTCGTTTAATTTTTCTGTTTCTTAATTCCAAAGTCATTAAAATAAAGTTCTAATCGGTGATTAAAGCGAGAAGGAAAAAAATAATAAAGAGAGAAATTACTTTCCTCGCTCCTCTTCAACACACCCACGCATTCGAATTTCTAATCCAAGGTTACGAATCATTTTAGAAGCGAAAGTCGATTATCAAAAGATGTATTCCATTATTAAATTAAATAGCATTTTCAGTTTTCAATAATAATTTTTCGCGACAGGAAACTATCACTGACGACTTATTTGTTACGCTTTGAAAGCCTAAACATTGTAAGTTCGTAGTGTGGCCAGTGCTTCTTGAAAAAGATACAGGAAAATTCAGGAATCATAATATAATTTTATTAAAGTAAGGGCCAGAGCCCCAGAATCACAACCTTGCATGCTGGTGGATAGGAAGAGAATAGCACATTTGACCTTGGAAAGAGGGTTTTTATATCTTTCTGGACAATATATTTAAATGTTAATAGGTCTCAGTAGCGTGGGACTGATCAATTTCCCAAGCTACTAAAGCCACATCCTCACATTTTTTGAGATAATTAGATCAATATTATTACTTTCTTGTGGGAAAGGTTTTTAAACATTTGCGTGTTAGATAAATGCTCTATTTATGGATTATATTTAATATATAATTGTTTTAACATTACATATATATATGTATATATATGTATTTGTATATATATGTATATGTATATATATGTATATATATGTATATATATATGTGTATATATATATACATATNATATATTTACATTGAGTTTAGTGGAATAAAACTTATTTATATATAACAGAATTCACTAAACAGTGGATTCTGTTCAAATTGTATCTCATTATGCACTTAGTAAAAAATGTCTTTTCCCAAAATTATATGCCAGAAATAGGAAGTGAAAAATAGTTAATAGTACAGTGCTCGAAAAAGAAACGAAGCACTCTGAATGACTTTTGATCTAATATAGGATTGTCACGTTCTAGAACTGAAACTGGATGGTTTGCCTTACCTTAATATACCAATGTGCTTGTCATTACCAAATAATAATGAACTTTAAATATACCAATTAATTTGTGCAAATAAAATTAGGCGCAAAAGCATACTTTCTATGAATAGACATGCCATTATTTTTCAATGGTTTTTGGATTTCGGACTCTCCTTCAATATAACGCAATCTGAGAAATATTAATTTTAAAATTAATTATTTTTCATACGCAACAGGAAAAATTCATTTTTCTTGTTGTGTATTTCGTCATGCCTCGAGAACTTTTTAAGTGAATTCAAAAAATTTTTTATTAAATTATAAAATTCGTTTATCCAAAGATAATTCTAGCGGAAAAAATAAATTTTAATAATTGTTATTATTTTATTAAATGATAGTTGAAAAAAAATTTTTACATGATTTTAAAGAATGTAATTTTATGTGACAAAATACAAAATGTAAATAAAATTGATTGAATAATTCTGGAGAAATCGAATTTTAAAAAAGTGGTATATCTAGTACATTTGTCACATTAAAAATTATTCAGCATATTTTTTTTTTTTTTTTTTTTTTTTTTTTTTTTTTTTTTTTTTTTTTTTTTTTTTTTTTTTTTTTTNTTTTTTTTTTTTTTTGCTCACTGTATATTATCCACCAATTCAAAATGTTGCTAAACTACCAATTTACTGTTTTTCAAGAACTGTGTTATTTTAATTACTATTCTAAGTTGGTAACAATACTTTGTTACTATTTGATTAATTTTTGTCTCTTTTCGTCCAGCTTCCTCTATGCCATCTATAAAAATACTGCAAAATGTCAATATAAAGAAAATATCCACATTTTTGAGAAAATGTTTATGATCTAATATTTTAATATTTTTTAAAAAAAAATGATAATCCAATGACCACCAAACTGGTAATTTTTTTTTAAAAGAAAAAAAAATTATCTATTTTTTCTTAGACAATTCTTTTTTTACCTGTGAAGTATAAATAGCTCAAAATTAAAACGTTGTTAATTAAACTGTGGCTTTTTTTTATTTTCATTCATAATATTAATTCTATTTAATAATTTCATATATTTTAGGTTTATAACTATTTGTGTTACCCCTTAGGTTGTTCAATTGTTACTTGATCCTAAAACTCCAGAGTGTGCCTCAGCATTTATCGGTAAACTAATTTCACTCCTGATTTTAAAAGCAGGAACCATCATTGGAGAGAAAAGTGAATCATTATTACGTGCTGTACTTAGCAAAATGCAAAAATCTGAAGCTTTAAGTGTTCACCAGGTAATGACTAAACAGTAACAGAAAGTTAAAATTTTTCTTTTCTGTAGATTTTGTATCTTAAAGAATTTTAAAGCATCCAAACTTCATAACACTCATAATAAATTTATCCTTTAAGAATTGTTGAATTATAAAAGTATTGTTTTTAAAAAAATTCTCACCCTGAATTAACTATTATGTATTTGATAAACTGAGCCCCTCATATCATAGAAACATTGAAATAAAGTAACTATGAACCACTAAAACAATATTCAACATTTCTTTAAAGGCGTCAATAAATTATCTTTCTTAAAAAACTTATTTTTGTAGCATTTTATATTAATAATTTATTTTATTTTTCATACTCTAAAGTATCGCTGGTTGTATGTTAATGGTTCTCCTATATAATTATTTATCTGCAAGAACTTTAATTAGGATCAATTAAAACATTTATAGTGCTATCCTGCTGATTTATTTTGTTAAAATAGAGATTTTATTTTATCTGTAGATTTTTTTTCTATTATTTAGTCGAAACTTTATACTAAACTATTTTTCTATTAGTCGAAACTTAATCATAAAAATCCTTAACAAGAACATGTCAACGAAAAACAGATTTGTTTAAATTGAAATAAAATTCAGTGTATATTTGGAAATATAATGTTAATATTTATGATTCTTATTTCAAAAAAGAATGTAATAATATGTAATTTTTGTGTAACAAATAATGTGCAAAAAAAATGTTGAATCCAAATTAAAAGCATAATGATAATCAAGAAAAAAGAATTTAAAAAATTGTTTGATCATTATAATTCTATTTTTGTATAATAAGCAGAATTTACCTGTTAATTGTTCTTTATTTATAATAACTTATGTTTGTTTTTTTTTCTTCCCATTTTCTTATTTAATTTTAAAAAAGTACCACCGTCGAAGAATACAGCCACTAATTTTTTGCTTGATTAAATTATTATATTTGTAGATCGGAAAATTAATTGAATAGTAACTTCAAAATGATCCTAAGCAATATTTCTTGCCTATAAAAGTATTTTAGTAAATTCCCTTTAAATTAAATTAATGTAGCAAATCTTAGTTATGTTTTATTATTATTTGTAATATTATTCTTTTAAGCTGTAGTAAAATTAATTTATTGTGTTTTTTACAGAGCTTAATTATGGTATTTGCCCAACTAATTAGTAAACAAATTGAGCCAACATTAGAATTTCTCAGTAGCATACCTGGTCCAACTGGTCAGTCTGCTTTAGAATTTGTTCTCGATGTTTGGTGTCAGTGTTTTTCATTATTCTTTGGAGCTTATGAAAAAAAAGTCAGGTGATTGGTGTTTATTGTTTATGATACTCTTTTTAAATAAACTGCAAAGATGGCAATACTCATTACTTTTTATTTTCTTTATTTTAGTGCAGTTTCCCTGTCCTTGGTGTTGCAACATGCCTTAAAAAATAATGACCAAAGAATTCTTAACATTCAAGTTAAAGGAGACCAGATACATGATTCAAGTGAAGGAGTTAAAACTCGAGCTAAGACTCGTCAAAGTAATTTTTAATTATAAGTTATTTACACCTGAATTATTAACACTAATAAAACTCCTTAATTCATATTAATTCAGATCTGCAATCAATTCAAATAGTAAAAAAAAAAATAGGGCACATTTTTATGCAGTGTGGTCTATTATGATTGCCATTGATGTATATTTTTAAAATCCTTGTCAAAAATTAAATACAGAAAATAAGCACATTAGGAGTTTAAAATTAATAGTTAAACAAACAGAAAGCAAAAATGCTATGACTATTTAATGAATCATTCCGTAGGAAGGTGACTGTTAGAGTTCTAATAATAGTTTTCAGATAATTATTAAAAACACCAAGTTTCATCAAGCGCTTAAAATGGTTTTGGTGTTTTTCACCCCATCTTATTCAATAGTGTGGGGTTTTATTTTCTTTATATATTATATATTATTTTCTTTATATATGTGTGTGTATTCTCTAATATTTATAATTTTTAGACAAAGAATGTAAAAATGTATATTAAGGGCTGTCATTACAAATCACCTTGTTAGTGTACGCTTTTTGAATCTAGCCAATAAATGTTGCGTAATTCATTGCAATTCCATTGTTCTTATTGTCCACCTTTTATAGCAACAAAATGATCCAGATGACTGGACTTAAGCTGTATCATATTTTTCCTCAAAATTTTAATAATTTTCATCAGTGTTGGCAAATGTGATCCATGCCTTAAAAACCTACCAGGATTTAGTTAATAATACCAAAATTTTATTTTCAATATATTTCTTCTATTTTACATCAAATTAAATACATATTCAAGTTTGCCAGTTAGTTTAATCAGTTGTACTTCATTTGTTGATAACCTACCAGGCTTTTGTTCACAGTATGACATTTTAATTTAATATATTTTTAACATTTTATACTATATTACTTATTTGTAAATTAACTTCTATTTATTGAGCCATTGAGATTCGTTAGTTGATAATTTAATCAGTTGTACTTCAATTTGATGTTCATGTTAACAACAATACATCATCTCATCATTATAAGATTTTGCCTTACTAAATACTAGAATTATAATGTAATACTAATTATATTCATAAGATATGTTACTAATTATAAAAACAATATACATTTTTTTAATCAAGGAATAATAAGTAGTCTTTCATTAATGAAACAAACCAAATAAAATACATACTAATGTATGGTATTTTTTTATTTATTAAGAACTGCTGTTGGTAACTAATGGCAGTTATAAATGCATTTTTGAATTAAAATATATTTAAAATAATTTTCTATTTATTATAACAAAAATATGTAACAAGATAATATACTATTAAATTTTTTACTGCTTATTTATTAATACAGTACAGAACCCGTTATCCGGAAATCAGAAAACCAAAAAACCGGAACGAAATTCGATAAATTTTCCCGCCATTTTTTTTAAAAAATGTTTTTTTTCCTCATAAGATTTTTTGATTTTTCTTTCTTTTTTAAAAGATGTTTACCTTACCATCATTTGGAAATAATCATTAGTATATTACTTCATCGTTTTTTCCTCTTTTTAAGACTATTTCCGAATATATATATTTTTTTTTTAGTTGGGTTTATCAGTAAAAAAAATGGCCTTTTGTAGCGATTCAGAAAACCGAAAAAATCAGTTATCCGGAATAGCGATGGTCCCGATCGTTCCGGATAATCGGTTCCGTACTGTACTATAAAAGCCGTGAATTTATTGAAATAGAGTACCTTTCTCACATGCAAGGATGTTCTAATTCAGAAATGGCGTACCTGTGGTACTTGACGCGCGTGCAATAAATTACTATTATTGTGAAACAAAAATTTTTTTTAAAAAAAACTCTTAAATACTAGTGAGCATTGCTGGCAGATTTAGAAATAAGTGTGTATAACATTTTTCATGACATAAGGCTCACTGTAATACCCACTCCTCTGTTGAAGTGGAAACTGATTTTTTCTTGGGAAGTGTGTAAGGGTGAGGTCAATAAGATATAAAGAGAAAACGAAATTAAATTGCAAGTTATAGAGAAATGTTCAATAGTAAATTTTGCACAATTTTGTAAACAGGTATTTTATTGATAAATTCTAATTTATCAACGGTGAAAAGCTATATTTCAGAATTCGGCTAATTATGGCCGAAATATAAAAATTATGACTAATTAATTTCGGCAAAAAGCGTCAAACTTAATGTTATTATACATACAAAGCGTTTGAAAAAGTATACGTTTTACCAATTCTAATTTCAATTCAAAATGTCTTTTCTCCAAAATTTGTATAGAATAGATATTTTTTTATTAGATTTCTGTATTTTATATTTGATTAACTTAAATGCTTTTTTCAAATTTCAGCTCCTGAACAGTGGACAACTATACCTCTTCCTGTGAAGATTCTGAAATTGTTATTGGAAGAATATACTTCATCATCTGTTCTACAATATGGCTCAGATGAAGTATCTTCCGATGTAAGTTTATAATTTTAACTAAGTGAAAAAAATATTTAAAATTTACCAACTAGTGTTAAAAAGTTAAATGTTAATGTTAAAAGTTAATTACCAAATAAAAATTAATTAACAGACAATGAATCTTGTATTTTAGTGTTAACTTCATGAAATAATTTGACAAATTAAATTTCAAAACAAAAAAGTAGTGAGTAATTAATATTTTTTGTAGTGAATTTTTCAAGAAACATACCAACTCTTCTGAATTTCTGAAAAGGCTCCTTAACTCTTGCCTTTTCTCCGTAATCTTGAATGGACAATTACAATCAATTTTTTTTTTTTAATTTTAATGCATTCAGAATCCCTCAGAACTCCCAGAAAACATATTATTACTTTTCTAAGAAGGCTATTTATTTAGTTATTTTCAATCAAAAAACGCTTACTTTCGTTTTCGCCTGAAACGGGGAGTCACGTGATTATTCACGAGCTGACGTCACACGTGTCCATCTGCCGTTCACTTACAATAGCTGTGCTGTGAAAACCAATACGTTCTTGCTTTCGTTTATATTTTCTAATTAAATCCAACCATTTTAGATGGTCTAAAGCTATCTGTATAAAAAATTGCGCCTTAATATCGCTTAATAAAAATGTGGATTTGATATAACGTATTTTTATAATGTTAAATTTCAGTGGTACCCACTGAAACATTGTTAATACTTGACGAAATTTTGTAGCTCGGAATATTTAAGATTTTTTAGTTCAATAAAAAAAGTGCATGGTATTGCTTATAAATGATGCGTTATAAATACAAAATAACTTCGTTTTTTCATTTTTAAACTATAATCTTAATTTTAATGTATACTTCAAGTTCATTTGGAAGATTTATTTTCATCTTAAGTGAAAGAAATGTTGGATCAATTTCTTATGTAGAATAAATAGTTTTAGATTTTAAAATGTAGGACAGCTTAAGTTATTGATAATTTTTATCTATTTATTCTAGCGTGAATTCAAAGCATGTAATTGTATTCTTAGCAGTAGCCTCTTGTGATCCCAGTAAAACTTTAAATTTATATATATATATATATTCCTGCAGATTTTATTAACTTTACTTTAATTGCCTTAATCTATGTTATAAGAGTATTTGAAATCAAGCATATGCATTTATTTAGTTCTTTATTGCAGAAATAGGAATAAAATTTTATAAATGCATATAAAAATAATTTTTCGCCATAGCAAAGTTCCTATTTACTCAAAGAATAAAAATATTGAGAAAAAATATCAACATTACTGTTTATTTTTTAATTATTTAATAAATAATAAAGAATGTGCATTAGAATTTCTTTCCATTTTGTATAAGTTAATTTTTTATTTTTCTTCTCTAGCTTTAGTGAAACAAAAACTTCCAGCTTAATGATATTCGCTGAAATTTTGTGGATAAATAAGTTAATTAGATATGGATAAATGAGAAATTAAGTGAAATTTTAAGTATAACTAGATTATGGTGATGATGATGGTCAGATATGTTTCAATGGACTAGATTCTTGAAAGTGTTGATACGTTTTCGGCTATACCGTATGCATAACCTGAGATTTTTTTAAAACTGTTTTATTATTTTTTTTTAATTAAAAATGTATAATGTATTAATTTTACTATTTTAGAATTCTTCATTGCAAGCACTGACAAATAGATTTCAAAAATAGGGAGGGAAATTAACAATAATCATACTTTATTAATACTATATTGCAGAAAAAGGAATTAAAATTTAAAAATAAAAATAATTTCGAACTGTAACGGAATTCCTATTTAAGCTAGGAATAATAAATATAAGCGTTAGTGTGTATTTAAATATTTAATACATAGTGAAACAAAAAAAAAAGATAACACAAACTGCATTAGTAAATATTTATTTAAAAAGAAAATCCTTCAACTCTAGTAATAAATAAATAAATTAAAGAAGCAACATTAAATTACATTATTTCAATTTTTGATCATTAGCACATAGATTGTAACGATGATGGACTGATATTTTTCAATGGACTAGATTTATGAAAATACTGATTTGTTTTAATGCAATAACGAATTATAAAATCATCCATCCTATATCAAAATGTATGAAATTTCTATCTATTCAGCGACTTATTTTAATTAAGTAATTAGGTTGTAATGAAGCATTATTTTAATTTAAAAGTAAATGGAATAAAATTGTATTTTCTATGAACTTTAACACCACTGATTTCAGCCGAAAAAAAATTTTGATTCGCTGTAAAGAGCTACATAATCATTTCTTCAGATATTTTAATGATAAATAACAACGTTTGAAGTTTTAAAATCTTTCTTTCATTTTGCACACCCTCTCAGAACCGTAAATTTAATTCACAAAGTTTTTACTGATAATTTACAAAGGATGTTCATACGATATACGTGATATCAAAACTAAAAGAGCATTGAAATAGCCTTAGCGGATGAAGACGGCACGTTTCCCTTCGGCACATTTGACGTCATAACCAATCATGTGGCTGTTTTTGATTGCATCACTTACGGAGGCCTTTTGGGGCAATTTAAATGTTTAATAACTAAATAAATTAACATTTGCCGCAAAAAACAATCACATTTTCGGTTTCCGGGGAGAATTTCCAATAAGTTAGGTATGAAAATAAAAAAATTTATGATGTGCTGTAATTGTCCATTAATCAAGACACATCCCAAATTTTAGATTATCAGAAAGCCAAACATAAATTTACCAAAATTTCTCCTCAAAAGTTTATTTTGTATTCCTTCTTCTGTGATTTTCTCTGGGAGTGTGTAAACTTTTTCCAATCATTCACATGGCCACCATATATATTTATAAATTAGAACTACAATTATTGAACTTCAGAATCAATCACTAATTTCTATTTAGGGTCTGTGGCAATCGAACCCCCAAGCGCATATTTACTTTGAAATTTTCTTCTTTTTTTAATTTGATTCAATAAAGAAAAGGTTTAATTGCAATACTTAAAAAACAGAGGTTTACTGGTAAATTTTCTTATTTTACAAAGTGTCGGAGGCTTATTATTAAACTTGATTTTCGTAATTTCTAGTATTCTATCATTTTGTATAAAAAAGTCAGTCAATTAACAATTATAGCAATTAACTGAGATTTTTTTTTTTTAAATTGCAGAATTCTTTATATTTATTATATTTTTAACAAATGTTTCATGAATTAGATTTTTTCTAATTATTTTATACACCTTTGATCATTCAATTTTTAAATAATTAAAATTAAGAATTCATGAATCAGAGAAATAGGTTATATACTAATGAATCATATACCAGTTTACTTTTGACAAAAAAGTTCACACCTTTGATCATTCAATTTTTAAATAATTAAAATTAAAAATTCATGAATCAGAGAAATAGGTTATATACTGATGAATCATATACCAGTTTACTTTTGACGAAAAAGTTCAACTGCAAGCATAGTTCATATCAAGTCTTTAAATTTTATTAAGCTAGTATTTCAGATATTACATATATATATATATATATATATATATATATAAGCACAAATTAACATGAAAAACATGAATAAAATATAAAACTAAACTGTAGAGAAACAAGAATGGTAAAAACAATAGTCGTTATCAAGACACATCTATTGCTATAAATGCGATATTTCTGAATAAAGAATAATTATCCTAAGATAAAAATTATTCTTTATATGTGTCGATATCGCAAAAAACATATAGTTGAAAAATTATGAAATAAAAGTAATCAAACTTAACGGCGTGTAGTAAAATGCGGTTTTAGATTTAAAAGTATAATAAGTAAACAGTTAGTGAAATTAGCGAAGAGGTAAATATTTTAAGTGGTGCTTATAGCTTGAATCGAATAAAATAAATAAAAATATATATTTGATCGATGTAGAAAAACTTTTAAGTAAGTAAAATATTAGTGCTGCCATCGATGAGAAGAATTAGTAAAAATTCGGAAATTAAATTATTAAAACCCAAAAATGGAGAAAAGGGAATTAAAAATGCGTTTATAGACTTTATCCTTCATTCATACTTCCTTACATAATTTTATAGAATACACATTTCTATCATTCATAGGGTGACTTATTTAAAAGTCAGAGCCTGCACATATGGATGGAAGGCCGTTTATTATATATATATATAAAATATAAATTTCCCAGCTTTGTAATTTTTACATTGAGTCTTTATAATGATTCAAAATAAAAAATAATAGAGAATCTCTTTCATTTATTTATATTTGTAATCACATTTTTATCAATTCAGTATAATCTATAATCATCTTATAAGTGTTTTACTAATTGCACATTTAAAAATAATATATATAAATTGTAACTAATTGATAAAAAAAAGTAGTTACAAGTTTTTATATTTGAAGGTTTTTTTAGCTCCTGCATTCTTGTTTAAAGATCTCTTTAATTTCAATTAAACTTCTGTGTACATATCTCCATATTTTTATGCATTTTACTTTATTTTGAATAAAACTGTCACAAAAACCAGCAACTTATGATAAAATGTTTTTATGGAATATATTGAAACTTTTTTTGCAATTAGATGGTTTTAATGTAAGAATGTTTGCAATGATTTTTTTTTTCACAGGAGGGAGATATTGATGATGGATGTGAAAACAGTGGTGAAAGCTCAAGTTTTCTTGAAAGTGAATCTTCATCCGGAATAGTTTCTGACTATATTGGTAATTTTTCACAGTGACTATACACATCAAAACTCGGTTATTAAATATAATTCTTTACAAAAAAAAGTTTTAATAATTATTGCCAAATTTCAATAGCTTTTATTTTGATGACAAACAAAAATTGACGTGTGATAGAGAGGAGCGGATGTCCATTAAAGTCTGATATGAATATAATTAACTATTTAATTAAGTGAAAGAAGAAAATATGTTAAACATGGGACCATACACAAATTATACAAAAGTGATGGTGTGAAAAGTGATTGTTGAAATCATCTGTGTTACCTGATTTGTTATTTTAAATTTTTAAGACTCTTGAATTATAGTATAAGAAAAAATAACTAATAACTGTTAAATTTTCTTATTGTGTTATTTTTTATTGGGGACTAGGGTGTCATATTAGTTTACTATTTACGGTGCAATCAAACATAAATCATAAAGATCAGTTGTTGTAAAAATTTGAATTGATTTTCTCTCTAGTTCTAATTTATAAAGTAATAATAAAATTTTCATGAATTCGATTTTCCTGGTTAACTGAAGAATCATTCACAAATTAATTTTTTTAATGTTTACTGAAATTCAAAATTAGTGAAATAAAATAATAATAAGTAACAAACCAAATTATGATTTTAAACCATATTATATCATCAAATTAGTAATCTAGCAATAAATAATTTCAATTCAAGGTGCACTAAATAATAAAAACAGTTCCTAGAGGAGGCATATGACTTAAAATTAAATATTTTTTTAAAAAAAAAATTTAATATTTTAATTTATATATTAATGTTTTTAATTGTTTTTTTATAGTTTAATGTGTAATAAATGTTTTATTCATAGTTTGAAAAAACGTTTCTGTTTTATGCTACTGCACTTTTTTATTTCAAAACTGCTGTAGCATGTTATGAAAAAAATATATATGGTAATTATAAATTAAATATATAATAAATATAAAAAATAGTAAATATAAAATAAAATCCAACTTTAATGCAATTTATTTAACATATAACTGGTAAACTGGTTATTAACAATAAGCAGTCAGTCTTCAATGCTCTCAATTAATGAAAAGTTTTCAGAATGTAGCAATAAGCAAGAACAGTTGAACTGTAACAAATACTTCCATTTTTTTAGTTTTTATTCTTATTAGTATTATGAAAGATTTCTTGTAAAAAGTTTACCTTTATTAGAAAGAAAAAAGAATACTGAAAATACTTCAGTTAATATTCTACTAACACTGAATGGCTACAAACAAACATTGAATTTTGAAGTCAGGATAATGTTTAAATAAACACTTTTTCTTTGAATGACTTTGTATCTTTTAGTACAATTCTGCTAAATATATTAATCAAAGTTTAAATATGCGTTTGATTTCGTATGTTAAATTAATAAAAATGAGTTTTATTTTATGGTGCAGGTGGGTCATTCTAAAAAAGGGCGGCATTGAAAAAAAAAAGTTTCATTTTTTTGAAATTTATAACATAAATGCTTTAAAAATTGTCAAGTATCCTAATTTTATGAAGATAGTGTCCTAATATAATTTATCTTTTTATTTTTACAATTCCCACTTATGTAAGTTATTTGTTATATTCTGAACCCAAGGGTTATTCTATAATAATTCTATTAGAACATGTGTGAAAACAAATATTTTGAGCTTAGGAAAAATTAAATCTGCTATTAACTAGAAATAGCAACTTTCGTTAAAAAAAAAAAAAATTTAGTTTTTGAAATCAAAATTGCTATGAATGTTCTCATTCTCTTTGCTTTTTTATACCCCTGAAAAGCTACTTTTCAACAGTTGTAGTTCTAAAAGCAAAAAGATTTAAAAACTTATTCTGTAAGTAGTCAGCTCACAGTTAATGAATTCTCATTGTTAATAAGTCTTACTTTTGTTAATTACATTCAATGTAATTGAGTGGATTTAAAGTAATCGGTTGCAATAACTATGTTTATATTCTCACCTTACTTGCATGTAATAAAATATATTTAGTCGGAGTGCTATAAGACAAAATTAAATCTAAAGTGAGTGAATTAAATCTTAAATTAAGCCTTTACCTAAAGTGAATTTTCCGTTTAAAAAAAGACAACATATTGAAGTATTTTAAGAAATATATATTTACTTTTATTCATAATTTAAGTTATAGTATACTACTTCAAAAGGTTTTCTAATACCTATTTACTTTTTCAGAAAATTCATATAAGAATGCAGATTTGGAAGATGACCCCGACATATTAAATGACCCCCTCTATAACATAGACATGACAACGTACCTCACAAATTACCTCCAGCAGCTATCTCAGCACCCTTGCTTCAGTATGTTCTGTGCACATCTACAGCCTATGGAACTGAGGGAACTTCAAGATATCAGGGAAAAAACCTCTTGAATATGTGATTCCAATTGAAAATGTCTTAATCTGTGTCTGTACATATATTTGTGTCAACAATACTAAAGATAAACTATTTTTTCATCTGCATTTTGAATCTTATTAACAGAACTTGATTCATTACTTCCTGGTTTTATCAACAGAATCAAAAAGTATTTAAATGTCAACAGTTAATGTTTTTCTCAGTTTTGTTATAAATTTTTATTTTGTTAAATAGACTTGTGTTATGTTTAATTAAGGCTCATGTTTTTGAAAAATCTTTAATAAATAGAAATTTGAATATATTTAAGTACAATAAATAAATATTTCTATACATGTTTATGCTTAGTTTGTTTGTTTGACAAATGTCGAATTATTCACATCCCATAATTATGGATATGAGTTATTAAGTAGTCCTCTGGAATCATTTGTTTGTTGTTTGCGTGTAGTTTTAAACTTAATTATATTTTCATCTAAATGATAAAAATAAGAAGGAAGTAAAAAGTCAACAAAGATAAGCATTGCTTTGAAGTTTTTAAAATTATGATCAAGGATCCTTTTCTTTTGTATTAACTAAATTGTTAAGTCTATCAATATCACTGAATGAATAATGAACTGATAATTATGTTAGAAGTTATCAGTAGTTCATCAGTTAGTCATTAAAGGTCTACTTACTCTGTAGTTCATTAACCCAAAATAAATTTTTTTGACATTAGTATGTTTAAATAATGGAGGAAATTTTTTTTTGAATAGTTTATAAAAATGTTAATATATAGTTTTTTTCAGAAATTTAAAAAAAAAAGTAGGTTAGAATGTAGTTAATTCCAGGTCACATATTTGTGTATGATATTGATACCCAGTTATTTACCGATAATCAAAAATGGCATATTTGCAAATTTTCAAGAAAGTATCGCTTTTCTGTCTGTTTCTTTTCGACTTTAAGGTTTTCCCGATTTTAACCTAACTATTCGAACACTGCTAGTGCTAAGATGTGTTGAAATCATCTTATTTCTTTTAAAATATTTAAAACAATGTAGAACTATTTTGCGCAGGAGCTATAATGTGCTGACAATGAAAAAATAAGATACAGTGAAACCTGTCAAGTTGACCACCCTTGTAAGTTGGGCACCTGCATAAGTTGACCTCAATTATCAAGAACGGAATTTTTCCCATATAATATAAAGAAGCAAAACCTTTTGTAGCTTGACCACCTGTCTATCTTGTATGTTGACCACTGAAATAAGTCAATTTTGTCTAGGAGTATTATGAAATTCTATTCTAAAACCCTCATAAGTTGACCAGAATAAAAAAAAAATTCAAAAAATTTTCTGTCATTCTTGCAATGTATGTTAAAATTTCACTTGTTTGGTGAAATAGTGTAAAAAGCTAATCTAAACCCATTTGTGAGTTGACCATCAGGGTAAACTGTAAGGGGTCAGCTTTTGACCATTTCTTTCATCCGTTAATTGAAAACAGGTGTGTTAGTTGAAAAGTTGCTCTTCCAGTTGCAATAGTGAGCATTTGAATAAATGAATGCTCTGAAATATGCGTTGATCCTTTTTTTATGGTCTTTGATCCTTAAGTGTAGTAAATAGATTTCAAAGTGTTCAAATAATTTTATTTTGTCAAAGTTTTCAAATTACATGTTTTCGTG
Organism: Parasteatoda tepidariorum; assembly: GCF_043381705.1. NCBI lineage: Eukaryota > Metazoa > Arthropoda > Arachnida > Araneae > Theridiidae > Parasteatoda > Parasteatoda tepidariorum. The sequence continues at coordinate 17,752,765 of NC_092208.1, forward strand.
TTCTGATATTTTAAGAAATTATATTTATTAAACACTTCACATGCATAACTAGTGAAATAATTTCTTTTTTAAAAAATACTTAAATATTAGAATTATATGTATCAAATAGAAGTTCATTCAGGTTTAAACACATTTCTTAAGATATTCATTTGCATATTTTCTGAATAAAATTTTTAAGTCAAGTAAAAAAAAAAATTTAATATATAGCAACATGATATAGGAAGCGAAAAAGTAAACAATGACCCACCCCCTCTATAAGTTGACCACTAAAACAATGCACCACAAGTGGTCAACTTACACAAGTTTTACTGTATTATTAAAAAAATGCATATTGTACTTTCCCTTTTTTGAAAAAAAATTCAAGAAAAAACATCTTTAAATGGGGATATAAATTATTTCTGTTTTTTTATTTATCAATTTTATGTATTGATTCAAAGAATAATTATGGTTGTTTTTGACAAATTATTCTGCCTGCACAAAAGATAATCAGGCTCTTGTTAACTGATGCACAGAAGATGTATCTGATTCTGAAAATTTTTTAAACTCTTAGTCTCTTCTTTTGCATCTTTTTTATCTTTCATTATGTCGCAATCTTTTTCCATGCTAAGAATCCACCCTTTCTGGAGTTTATCAAAAAATAAATAATAATTAATGATTCACAAATGATAGAATTTTAATTCCATGACCCAGTTCTCAAATCCTTAACATTCTTTACCATGTTGTAGCCCAGTAAGTCCAGAAAATTCTCCTTTTGATTTTGTAACAAATTATTTTTACGAGGTTAGGTTGTTAAACCTTTTTCTTAACTGACTGTTATTCAAATTGTGTAGATTTATATATGGACAAAAAAAAACTAAAGTAATTAGATTTTATCAAATAAAAATGACAGATCTAAAATTGAAAATCAAGAAATAAATATCATGGCATCATTTTGCTATCTTGAATTCCTTTGTGGATAAAAATGGCGATTTTAGTGAATACATAATAAAACAAAGAATAACTGAAGCAAGAACCTCTTATAAAAGGCTAAATAAATTTTGGAGAAAACCAAATATTGAAATAAAGCAAAAATATCGATTTACAAAGCTATTTTCAGAGCAGTGCCACTACAAGATGCAGAAACATGAAAACAGAAAAAATTGAAAACTTATCAAAACAAATGCTTAATGTATATTTTTTTTAATTTTCTGGCGATATTAAATGAAAATCTCTTGGAAAAAAAAGCTGACTATAAAGGAAGAGATCATAAAATTGAGGTACAGTTGGCTTGGTTTTGTTCTTAGAATGCCCAATGAAAAACATCTATTATGCTTTCATGAGCCCCAGAAGGAAAATCAGCAAAAGGGAGATCTTGACTTATTCTTCAGCATTCGATTTTAGGTAAGCTCAAGATATTGGGAAAATCTGGTTAGGAAGAAGCAAGCTTTATTTTCAAGAACTGGATAGAGATACTTTGGGTGCCAAAGAACACGCAAAAAGTACGTTAAGTTGTGCAACTATCTGTACTAGCCCCTCGGGTTTTGTAGTCTCAGATAGCTTAGAGACTACAAACACTCTATTTCTAAATGTGTGAAATAAAATGATGAAGACTATAAAACTCATAATCTGATATCGCTTTTTTTTTATTTTTTATCACGATTTCCTGCCATTAATTGCATGTTCCTTTTAGTTCATATGTATTTATCGAAACTCATTAGGCCAAACAAAAAAATTATCAATGCTGCACAAATTTTTGTAGTATGTATTAAAATGTTTATTTAAAAAAAAATTAAGCCTAATTGATCGATTAGTTTTTGAGAAATATAAATTTAATAAGACTTTTTTTTTATTATATTTTATAATCAGCTTAGCGCAGCCGATCCTCCCCCCCCCCTCTTTTTTTTAGATCACGATTATTAAGATATGAATCATGAACCTAAACCTATATTTCATATCCGGCTTTGAGAAGTTGACCCAATTTTCAGTTCACGACTATCAATGTTGAACTTCCATAGCCTTGTAATTTTGACTCAGAAGATAAGGAAACTCCTAGATGAAGTATTGGAACAATTAGCCTTTGTGGAGGACTTTTTTTAAGGAACTAAACCGCATTTCCGTTGCCCGGGGAGAGAAACCTCCCACGGTTAACTCGAAGGTAAGGGGGCTCTAACCCATGGTCCGCCTACCATCAAGGATAATTTACATCGACATAGTGATCGGTGCGAACCGGGAGCTACCAGACACGTCTGGTATTTTAACAAAGAGAGGAAAATTTCCGACAGCAACGAGTGCGGCTCGATACGACTTATTTTATAACCGTCGTTAAACAGCTGACCCAATTTTGGATTTACGACTACTAATGTTTTACTCCGTAGCCTTGGAATTTTGAACCATATTAAGAAGACAAGGTAACTCCTGGATCAAGTATTGGGAGAAATTTGCCTTCGTTGAGGACTTTTTGATGGAACTGATCCGTATTTGCGTTACATGGAGAGGAAGACCACGGTAAGCCTGACGGCAAAGGGACTCTAACCCACGATCCGTCTACCACTGAGAATATTTCACGTCAACACTGTGGTTGGTGCAAGCCTTCGCTGGGATTCGAACCCGGTCACCTCATTGGAAGGCGAATGCTCTATCACCTGAGTCATCGAGGCTCGTTACGGCTTATTTTAAATTTTATTGCTCAGAAAGTATAAAGATGATTTCATGCAAATTTTGTAATTTTTCTCTTAAAATTAGTGCATAATTTAAATCCGCCATCAACCCCATCGTCTAAACGAAAACTTCAGAAAAAGTTCGATTTTTAGTCTTTTATCGCCACTTAAAATATCGATTGCTTTAATTAGTTGGGAGGAAAAATTTCTCAGTATATAGTTATAAGTATTTTCTTTAAATTTTCCTTACTTAAAACCTACTTTTTCGCCCCATATTTTTTTTCCAGCTTTATTATTCTTTGGTAAGCATATACTTTTTGCATTTAAAAATGAGATGATTGGTATTTTTGTCCCCGGCATTTTTATTTCGTCAAGATCTTAAATACTGTTATGTCGGTGTTCCTCAATAGAGGCCTTTTGCATGTTTTTTTTTTAAACATTTATTATTATTTAAACTTGAACTATTATTATTAAACATTTATTATTATTTAAACATTTATTATTATTATATAATTTTTATTGCGATGTATTTTTTCATTAAAGTAAATAACGCTTTATCGCCATTTTAATTGTGTTGCAATGATATAATGATAATTTCTTAAAATACGTAGAATTTTTTAAAAAAAATCTGTAATGTTAAAACTGAAATGTTTATTAAATCGATTTATTTTATTATTGCAGATTGTAATTTTCGAAACATAATTTCATTCTGTACGATGATCGCAAAGCTACAATTATTATAATTTTTTTCTTGCAAGGGTAAAAAACTTGGCTAAATATTATCAAATATTTATCGAAGATTATGATATAATGTATGTATCCATCAATAATTATGTATCCTCACATGTAATCATCTTAACTAAAGGTAATTAAGATTACAATTGTAAACAAAATATGATTACTTTGATTATATTATAGATTTGACGGGATTGATTACTTTTTTTATTAGTTTCTAAAAATTTATATTGTGTATCCTGAAAACTCTGATTAAAGCGTCTGTATTAGTGACTGAATTATCAGCGCCATGCCAGTTTCCCAAAATTTACTTTATGAAATCATGCTGTAATCGTATTTAAAAATGTCTTTACAAGATTTCTTCTATTGTTTTTCCTTTCAAGAGTAAATATCTTAAAGGAAAAAACACTCATGTTCATTAGACATCCCTTTTATGGTAGTTTCAGAAGATTTCTCCTTTGTGGAAACTACCCTAAAGTTTTTAATTTTCAACTATTATATTTGTTAAATATATGACTTATGATTATAAAAATTGGCAGTTTTAATAATACATCATAGGAATTGCGCGAAATTTTCTTTGCACTTGAAGTTAATATACAAAGTATATTTATTGGAAGTCTTATAAAGTATTAAAATAACAACCTATAAGTCATTTTTATTTAGTGAGTCATTTTTATTTTTATCAAGTGAAAAATATATTTCTTTTGCGAAAATGCCTGAACTTTGCAAAAAAAAATACGACGCATTCAAATCTAATAATTATAAACGAAACCATGGAACTGAACATAAGTATTTTAAATTTATTAAAAGTTGGTCTAAAAACATATATTTATGCAATCTATTCAGTTTTAAAATTTTTAGAAAAGGAAAAGCTAAAAAAAAAGGATCAAACACATTTTTCAGTGTAAAAATGTTTATTATAAAAATGAGTATTACATAGCTGCCAACTCTTCCGGTTTTTCCGGAAGATTTTATTTTAATATTTAAAGTGCTAGAGAAATTCATGTTATTTCACTAAACTTTTTGAATTATAATAATAATTTTAAATCAGTTTGACCACCACTACATATAAATAATTACAACAAATATATAAAAGCATATTAGTCCTTACAATAGCGAAAGCATATTAGTCCTTACAATATAAATTTATTTTTGANTTCAAATCTAATAATTATAAACGAAACCATGAGACTGAACATAAGTATTTTAAATTTATTAAAAGTTGGTCTAAAAACATATATTTATGCGATCTAATTAGTTTTAAAATTTTTAAAAAAAATAAAGGCTAGAAAAAGATCTAACACATTTTTTAGTCTAAAAATGTTTATTATAAAAATGAGTATTATAAAACTTTAACTACCCCCTATAATAATAAATTGGAACTGAGAAATTAAAACAATCTTTTCCCCAAAGCTATTATAGTTTACAAACCATAAATAAATACCCCGCCATTTTACAATGGTAACGCAGTGAGAAAACGAATTCTGTCTATTTTATATTTTAACTATAAATTAATGTTATTCTTTTTTTAAAAAAAAGTAATAATAAAGTGGCCATTTAAAAAATCTGATGACGTGTTTTTTAGAGATTACTAAATGAGATGACCTTGAAAATTCTCTCTCACTGTTATTAACTCATTTTGCAACCAAAAGAATGGTTTGCTGATGTATGATTCTCTTGTTTTAAAGAAAAAAGGCGGCGCGTCAACTTCATTAAATGCAGTCATTTTTTGATCAAATGGGTTTCACGTGTTATCCATAATGGATTTCCTAAGGTAGTAGTCAATCGAAGCTAGAAATTCCTTTAATGGAGACTTTCCGTTTCATCAAACTCGGAATCAATGAAAAAATTTAGAAATTCTTGATTGCTCTGGAGAAGTGAAAGTAAGTAAAAATGTTGACTCCTTAATTTTTTTGATAATCTATTGCAGCGTGTGCTAGAGTAATTGTGGTTTTCCACAAGATCACTAAATTATACTGTTCGCTAAGTTCCCATTTCAAAGAAAAAATATTTTTTTTGATGAGTCAATCATCAATATTAACTTCATAGAAAAACAATTTTTTATATGTTGTGTACTACGTTAGAGCAAATGATTCATTTTCGACTGTGTTCTAAATCCCGCATTTTAAAACTAAAAGAAAATTTTAAAATTCTTTCCTACAAAATTATAATGCAATATCAGAAGACTAGCAAAATAATCTTCAAATTCATTATAATTCATTTCTTATCATTTAAGCCTAGTTTGTCTTCTATAAAACAATAGAAAAAAACTTCTGTATTTTTGCAATTATATTGCAAATTTGATTCAATGCATTGCAGTAAAACTGAATATTTTTTTTTAAATTATAAAGCGAATAAGGCCCTAATGTCTTCCCTTCATCTCCTGTTTACTGTGTCTTTGGCTAACTCAGTCGATTAAATTGGTTTCTCTCACCATATTTCGCCATATTTGTTCTCGACCTACCTCTCCTCCTCTTTCCATCTGGTGACCAGGTCAATGCGATCTCTTGGCATGTTTTCTTAATTTCCAATCCAGTTCCATCGTCTCTTTTTTTTATATATCATTGTTGCTTATTTTGTTCGGCCAGTAGATTTTCAATTTTTTTCTTAAACATTAATTTGTAATTTGGAATTAATGCTAATTTCTTAAGCATTAATTTGTAATCCATTGTTTCAAAGGCAATTTTCGTAGACATGTTTTTTAAGGGTTTTGTTTTCTTGCTGCTTCGATAGTTTCCAATTTTCCCTGAAGCATAACAGAACAGATTTCACTGTTGCATTGAATATATGCATTATTAATTTCATATTCAATCATTGTGATGCCCATTTATTGAAAAGCATTCTGAAAGCCCACTTAGGAGTGCTCTTAATGTCCTCGTCCTTACCACCATGAGTACTAAACAATTGCTCCAACGTTGTCTTTCAATTTCCTTTGAATCGACAAATAATTTTGCGCTTGTTTAATTCCTCCCTTTGGACTCTTGTATCACCGAAGTCAAGCATTACTGGCTGCGGTCAGTGTGCGGGTGGGTGAGCAGTTGGGATCAGTCTGCGTAGGGATCAAGGGTGTGCGGTATTGATCCTAGTTAAAATGTTCTTCCGTAAAGTGCTCGACTTCGCTTGCAGGTCATCGGGCTACCAAAGAGGGGGTGCCATCGCCTCTCTGGAGGATCAAAATTGTGATGGCATGTCTTCGGATCATCCTCAAGGATGTTCCCCAGACCGTCGCCAATAGCCCATTGTGCAGCTCTAGTGCGACGTAAATTAGCAAAACAAATCAAATCATTTATTTTTAGGTCAATTTACTTAGTAGTTGTTACTAGGTCTTTGTAGTTTTTCTTGGAGATTTTTAAATCTTGATGACACTAAAACTACATTTTTAGCGAACTCCTCAAAGCAACTATTGAAGTCTCGTCTTATGTGTGTGTTTCCGTCATTCATTCTAGTCCTCGAAAGCCAGTCTAGAGTGGTGATAAATGACCGACTTGGTAAAATAGTCCCACAGAAACCTCCAGTTTTATGTCAAATTTCTAGGACACAAGTACTTGCGCACTACTTCCATAGTACAGATCTTAGATTATATTAATAATCTTGCCCGGTATACTATAGAATCTTAAGATGTAACACAAACATTCTCTATCAATACTATCAAAAGCCTTTAAAGAGTCAATAAAGTTTAAGAACAACGCTTCATTTCCTTAAACACATTGTTAGATTACGTTACGTAAGATGAAAATTTGATTTACAATGTCTCTTCTCGAGCTGCCTGTTCATAGTTTTCTTTTCATAATCATAATTGCATTTTCATAAATTTCTTTTCATACTTTTATGACTCCGTATATATAGTCCCGCTTAAAATTTATTTTTGCAAAGTGTATATTTTACAGAAGTTTTCAGAAGCAGGACGCCATTTTTAGATCTCGCGGTTCTTGGCACAAAGCCCACTTAGGGGTCCTCTAAGAGATTCGACAAGTTTCAGTTAACGTGCACTGTTTTTAATCACAATATCGTCAAGCAGTGGACTTATCGTAAAGACGGTTCCCAGGAAAACACCGGAATCAAGCATTACTGTTAGTAAGTGGGTGGGTGGCTAATTTGATCAGTCTGCTTAGGGACCGAGACTGCGCTTGATCGATCCTCATTAAACTGTTCTACCGTAAAGTGCTGCTCGACTTCGAGCGCAGGTCGTCGAGCTTCCAAAGCAAGAGAGCCATCCTCCCTGCAGAGGATCAAATTCGGATCTACCTCAGGGATGTTTCCCAGACCGTCGCCAATAGCCCATTGTGTAGCTCTAGTGCAATCTTCTTTTTTAAATAATTTAATATTAAACAGAAAAAAAATATGAATATATTATAAAATTTATACAGCTTTATCAGCGCTAATTTAAGAAAAATTGATTAGCTTAAACTCCTTAAAAAATTTGAATAATCGCAGTCAATTTTGCGTAATCCATTGGCGTAAGCACACTACAAATCGAATTATCCCCCCCCCCAATGTATTTTTAAGAAAAAACTTTAAAATTAACAGATTTTATAATCTTTAATCAAATTTAGTGAAACGAAATTTATCTTGTAGTTCTAAATCTTGCCTCACTTGATTCTTTTAGCCAATATCAATGTAATTATCGCCTTTTCAAAAAGGAAGAGAAAAAAGATAGGAAATTGAGGAATTATCTCAGTGTTTCTCAGCATTTACGTACCCCTAGGAAACTGCTTAACTAATCAGATTAAATTTCAAAAAAAGGTTTAAGTCAAACTTGAATGGAAAAAGCACAATATTTTACAACTATTATTCAATTTTCTCACACCACATGGAGTCCAGGGGGTAAAAGGCAGTTATTTTGAAAACAAAGAAGAATGTTAAGTCTCATTAAAGAATGTTTAAAATTTCTTATAAATTTTGTAAATGAAATTACTAAGCGAAATCAATAACGTATTATTACCATTTCCAAAAAATTGAGGTCCCGCAGTGGGCTGATCGTTAAGACACGGTTCCCAGCAGATCACCGGAGTCAAGTGTGCGGGTGGGAGACCACTTGGATCAGTCTGCGTAGGGACCGAGGGTGTGCGGTATGGGTCCTCGTTAAACTGTTCTACCGTAAAGTGCTCGACTTCGCGTGCAGGTCGTCGGGCTACTGAAGCGGGGGTGCCATCCCCTCTGCAGAGGACCAAAATTGTGATGGCATGTCTTCGGGTCATCCTAAGGGATGTTTCCCAGACCGTCGCCAATAGCCCATTGTGAAACTCTAGTGCGACGTAAATGAACTACAACTACAACAACAACAAAAAATTGAGGACACTTCGTTCTTTCAAGGGGCCCCTCATTCAAGTGCCCCCTGGATCTCAAACTCCTAGTTCGACCCCGCTTTATGTAATTGTGCAATTTTATATAGCTGTTTCAGGGCCTGATTACCCATTAGGCCGGACTAGGCCATGGCCTGGGGCCCCCAACGATTAGGGGCCCCCTTAAAAATGGATTTTTTGACAATAAATTTTAAAAAATTAAGCAAAACAATGATTTTTTAAAATGTTGTGATTAGTTTTTAGTTCTAACTTAATAAAATAAAGTAAAATTTAATTTATTATTATTTATTTTTATTTTAAATATGCTTTCTTAAATGAAAAGATATATAGATACTTTTATATTTCAATAAATAAACAATATATGAAAAAAAATTTCATCTAAGGGCCCCAAAAATTTAAATGGCCTAGTGCAGGGGTCGGCAACCTTTTGAAATGAAAGAGCCAAAAGTTGCAATTTTACAAAATTTTCCGCTTTTAAAGAGCCACTAAAAATTTTTGATTTAATACTATAATATTTTTTTATGTATATATGATTTTTAATTTAAAAAAAACGGTTTTGAATACAGAATAATATTTATTCTTTATTTTTAAAATACGCTAATAATTTTTTTAAAATTTAG
>NC_092208.1:17762104-17766233 GCF_043381705.1 Parasteatoda tepidariorum
TTTAACTTAACTTATCTTTATAAAAGAATATGTAGATAAAAAAAGTGTCGATATATGCCTTCATTTTTCTTAATAGTTAAAGTTAAAACTGAACTTTTTAAAATAAAGTATTTATCGTGTCATTTTCACCAACTAGCAAAACATTTTTATAAGTTTAAAATGGTATTTTTTTAATATAATAACCAAGAAAGTTTTTTTTGAACTATGTTTATGAACGGAAATAATGTGTTAATTACGTAAAGTTTGAAGGCTAATAACCAGAAAAAGTCTAACTTATTTTTACAAGAGAAAGATGCAAAGTTATCATATCTTTGCTTGCGATCTCCGAGATCTGTAGACACAGTGACGTCATGAGGAGGGAAATCGTAGCTTCAGCACTAAGAGCGGAGTGAACTAGCCCTTGTATTCTCTTTAGCCCTGGCTTAATCCGGCCCTGAGCTGTTAAAACCCACGTGGCAACCATCTTCCGAAACCGTTCCATCGGACCTACGTCTACCGGATATTCTTAAGAAGCACTTTCTAGCGATTTTCTACGCAAGGAGTTCAATAGGAGCATCAGGAGAGGATGGACTTGCCCATGCGCGCAAGAAGATTTTAGAATACGAATTTTATTTGATTCTTGATTGTTCGATTCTTGGCCAAAGAATACCTTTTTGTTCGCCAAGGTTCGATTAGTTGGATAGCATCTATTGGCAAGTAAGTAATTTTTATTCATTTTTTCCTTTTAAAAAAAGAACTCTGTATACTTTGTGTAAACGACAACAACACGTAGCCTTCCGTTTTCATGTATGTATCGTAGTGTTTTAACGGTCCCATTACAAATGCTGTTCTTAAAATGTTAACAATTCCCGTATAGATCGTTCTTTAAACTAGAAAATTTCCCCATCTATCGTTTAGAAATTCTACCGACATTCGAAAAAAACATCAGAGTTGATTCGTTTTGCAAAGAAAAACACTACCTCAGAATGCTAATAATGAAGAAAATGAAGATTTGTAGCAATTCGGGAAAATGTATTTTAATTATTACGATATTTTTATTCGAAACTCCCATTTTTTGGAAAGTCACGACAAGAGCTTTTTCGTGATTTTTTCAATTTTTTTGCTTTAAATATTGACTATTTATCCATTGTTGTAGGCAGGGATGGATTTGCCCACCGAGACACTAGGACGTGTCCCGGTGCTCACAGCGAACCGGTAACCTCCGGCTCGGTATTTTCTATTGAAAAAAATGTATATTTATTTTAATATTTAATTTATATTTGTTTGAACTCTTCGTTTTTTTATGTAAAGGAATTATAAAAGAATAATTTTGAACCACGGTGGTTCTGGAGATGGAACACTCACCTCCCAATGAAGTGTCGCAGGTTCGAATATCAGTGACGGTTGGTAGATACGAAATCTGCTCTCGGCTCACACTGGCCACAATGCTGGCGTAAAATATCCTCAGTTGTAAATGGTTTATTGGTAAAGAATCCCCTTGCCGTCTGGCTAAGGTTTGGAGGTTTTCGTGATTTTCTACTCCATCTAGCAATATTGAGGACTAGTTCTATCAAAAAGTAATCCACGAAGTCTAATTTATCCCAATGATTGGACTAGGAGTTTCCGTATCTTCTGGAATGGGTTTAAAATTACAGGACTGCGGATTTGAAAATTGATAGTCATAAACTCAAAATAGGGTCAGCTGTTCATGGTCGGTTATAAAATAAAAATGTAAAATAAAATTATTTATTTGTTATAAAATTATATAAATGATTGTTGTTATAAATGAAACGTTATAAAATGATTTGTTAAAAAATTTGCAATAAAATGAAAGATTTGTTATAAAGGGTAATTTTTTTTACAAATTCTTTAAGTGCTTTAATTTAACATTCAGAAAATTTTGGTATTCAAAAAGTAACTTTTCCAATTTGCTAATTGTTTGAACTATTCGAATGAAAGTGCTTTCGAGTAACGATAAAAAGACAGTGTGTTCAAGTTTTAAACGAAATAGAAACGGTTCGGATATTGAACAAATGAGAGTGGTTTCGAGTAATGATCAAATGATTGTCGATCGAAATGAGCTGCAGGTAGCGCATAGCCAAATTCTCTACCTATGGCAACAGTAGACATATGCTTCCTTAAGAAGCGTGTGGATAGTCGTAGGAGTAGGAAGTGTGTTAGTTTCTGTCTTAATTTTCAAACCGATTGAAATTTCTTAAGCTCGGAAACAACGCAGATCTCGAAACTGCATTAAAAATAGTGCTTAATATAAGCATCATGGAAATTTTAAAACATATTTTTATTAATTAAAATGCCAAAAATATTGTCGAAGTGGGAAACGTCGTAATACGTTACCATAGATCTAAGCAGAGGAGGAAACGGAAGAGTGTGCTTAATTATTATAGTAATTTTGAAATTTTTTGAAACTGGTGCTCTGTAATTATCTAAAATCTCCACTTCAGCAATAACGATTACAAAAAAACTATATGAGGCAAAATAGTTATTCACAGCATCCTTTGTATTAAAAATTTCCATAATTAGTTTTGTTGTCATTCCCTGGGAAGGATAGCTACGAAGTCTTTTTCTTTTTATACCGCCAGATGGCGTTCTTTTTAAATTTGTATGTGTTTGTTTGCTTTCTGTTAATAAACTTTTACTTTCTGTCTGAATCTCGATCCACGGACTACAAGTTTTAATTTACCTTAGATTAAAATTGTATTTTTATAAAAAATGAAAGTATTGTTTCTGTTCACCCAGACGAAAGTTTCTTAAAAAAAATTGAATTAAGTAAATTCTCAATTTCAATCATTTAAGTAATGAAAGGTTGCGCAGCGTTTTTAGGAAGTGTGCTTATTTTTGATTTACGTATTTTAAAAGTCCTCTAAGGTGCTTTTTTTATTCGGGGTTTGTAAAAAGTGCTTCATTTTTAATCTTTTAAAAATAGATTTTTTCTTTGCCTTGTCGATTGTTGTTCTAAATTACAAAAAATGCATGATTTTCACAATTTTCTCTTCAATGTTTTATCAGAAATCAGTTATTTTATCATGATTATGCAAAGTTTTTGAAAATATTTTTGAATTTTATTTATTTTTTATTTATAAATTAGGAAATTTAAACTATCGATAACAAATTTTTTTATTACTGCACAGATCTTAATTATGATTTTCTTGGAAAGTAATAATAAAGTAATATAAAGAAAGTGAAAATACAGATGGAAACTACAAAGTCTGAAAGGTTATTTAATCGGTATAGACAGCAGTATAGTCAAATTGATAGAGAAGTAAAAAAGTCAGCCAGAAAAGACAAAAGGAAATATTTCACAGACCTTGCCACTGAAGCTCAAGATGCAGCGCAAAAAGGACAAATAAGTACTTTCTATCAGAAAGTGAAACAAATAAAAGGAAATAAACGAAATTCGCAATGTGCAGTACGAGACAAAAACAATCAGTTACTTACTACGGATAAGAGGATCGAAGAAAGATGAAGAGAATATTTTGAAGATACGCTTAACGCACACCATGCTGAAAATTCTGAGCAACTCCCAAATGTTACATTAAATGTAGCATCTACAGTAGATTATTCTTTGGAAGATATCTCGCTGGATGAGGTACAGAGTGCCCTGAGGGCCACAAAACCAAAGAAGGCTCGCGGGAGGCGACTTTACACTTTGTCGACTCCCGGGCACCTCCACTCGCCGCGGTTTTATTTGTCAACTGTTTCACCGCCTTATCTAGTAACCCTCACTCAGAGGCAACCCTACGCTCGCCTCAATACAGCACTCGCAAAAGTCATAAACGAATCTTCGCGCTCATGGATATTTTTAAAAGTTGCTTGTTGAATTAAGTTAAAATTTTATCCTCGTTTAAGACTAGAAAAATTCAAATAACGAGAACAAAATACTTCGTCCTTCTTTAAAGAAAGAGGAAGAAAAATTTACATACACACAATTATTTCAGTTAATTACATACATATTTCGATTAAAAAAATTTTCAAATAGAAACTATTCTTGTAAATTAAATAAAAATCTGGAGTAATAAAATATTTATATCTTCAGAATAATCAATTTCTTTTGAATATCTTAATTAATTAACAAAGTTTAAAAAAATAATCCCCTATATAAATCATCACATTATTAAGTGTACATATTTTT
>NC_092208.1:17766348-17833411 GCF_043381705.1 Parasteatoda tepidariorum
CTTAAAACAGACAAATTCAACAAATATTCAAATAGTGTAGGTTTATTCATGAACAAGAAGAAAACTAAAGTAATGAGAATAAATCAAAAGAAAAATGACAAAATTAAAATCGAAAATCACGAAATAGATGACATAGAATCATTTAGCTATTTAGGTTCTATTGTAGATAAAAAAGGTGGAAGTAGCGAAGATATTAGACAGAGAATAATCAAAGCAAGAACATGTTTTAAGGGATTACATAAATTTTGGAGAGAGTCAAATATTGAAATAAAGACAAAAATAGTTGTTTACAAAGCTATTGTTAGAGCAGTACTATTATATGGCGCAGAAACCTGGAAACAGACTAAGATCGAAATACAAAAATTAGAAACCTTTCAAAACAAATGTTTAAGATTTATTTTTAAAATTTTCTGGCCTTACAAAGTATCAAATCAAAATCTATTAAAGAAAGCTAAAATAAAAACAATCGAAGATGAAATTAAAAAACGAAGATGGAGCTGGCTCGGACATATCCTTAGAATGCCCCCCAAAAAAAATTTCATCTGTTGCGCTTACATGGGCCCCTGATGGTAAAAGAACTAATTGAAGACCCAGACTTACCATCCAGCGCATGTTTTTGGGCGAATTAAAAGAATGTGGAATATCTGGCTGGGAGGAAGCAAGATCTATTGCTAAAGACAGGAGGCGTTGGAGGGATATGCTAGAGGCCTTAAGTGCCCAAGGCACGTAGAGGATAAGTAAGTAAGTAATATAAAGAAAGTAATATTTTTGAGTGCTTAAGAAGTACTTAAAAGGTGATTATTTTTTATTGAAAACTCTGACTACGCACCCTGAAAGATATAGGTGCCCCCCCCCCACTGGAAGCTATGCCAGACATGAGACAATGGTCAGAATTTGAGAATATGCATGAGAGTAATATTTTAAAAGCTCATTTCTGTTAAACAAAAATTAATGACTTGGCGAATTTTATGTTGCATAAAATGTTTGTCTTGTAATTACAGATCATCAAAACTTGCTTGATTACCAAGTGAAGCTTCAGGACTCTTCCTCTTAATTATCTTTTCATTTCCCTCTTATTCCTCCGATAATCAAACAAATTTTGATGTTTTGCGCGCTCTCCTTCCTTAATAGTAATGATATTTTAAAATTGCTTTTGTTTTTACCTCACTAATTTTAGTATGTAAACTCTGAATATATAAACTTTGTGCCTCATAAAAAGTGTTTCTCTCTAGACCGGGGGTTTTCAACTTACATGAGGCCGGCCGCAATTAAAAACACCAGTCAAATGGAGGGGCCGCAACTTTATCAAAATTTTATATAGGACTCTTTTATGTTTGAGGGAACATTAAATATTACTGTCAGATTTAAATCAAGTTGTACAAAACAAAAGTATTGAATTATAAATTAAAATAAGAAGTAGATTTTTAAAAATATTTAGTTGCATATTAAAAAGTTCTGGCTACTATAACTTCAATGTGCACCTATGTCTTAAACAATTAATGTGCAACAGATAGGCAACACACACTGATTGGCGCGTGCAACAGAGACCGAGGAAGTGTACTTGCATTCAAATGGAAACTTAATAAAATAAGAATTATATTTCGCTTTTAAATATATTTTTTTTTAATATTAAAAAACAAAATAACAAGCATTAGAAATAATGTAATTACATATAATTTTGAATCTTCTCTTAATCAGAAACTTGGTGACAAGATTTTTTTTCTTTTAAATTTAATTCTGTGATAAATTAACATTATTTTTGACTTATTTGTAATTATAGCAACAACAACAAAAAAAAATTCTCGAGCATCTGAAATTATTTTTTTTTTTTTTTTACTTTTCCGCTCAGGCCATATTCATGTCAAAAAATTCAAACAAAACATGATATTCATTACCTCCTTTATGCGTTTTAAAATTTACAAATGTAAATAATTTCGTCCAAACTGATTGGTTTCAAAAAGTTAAATAGGAGAATTACTTCGAAAAAGTTTCTGATACGCACATGCTAAATTATATTCACAAAATAAAAATTAAAAAAAAACAAAAATAAAAAAACGAAATAAAGAAAGGCAACATACCCGATTGTTTTTGTATTTGAATAAATGTTTTCTTGGATGCAAAACCTGAGAAGTAAGTCTTTTTGCACCATTGGTATGTTAAATTTGTTAAATTTTACAGAAACGAAGACATTTTTTTTTAACCAAAGAAAAGTATTTTAAATCCATATAGATTTTTTACGAAAATTGTTCGCAAAGAAATGGGAACTAATATATTTTAGTTCGCGGGCCACAAAAAACTGCTTCGCGAGCCGGATGCAGCCCGCGGGTCGCCAGNTCTTGAGGCGGGTGCAGCTCGCGGGCCGCCAGTTGGTAACTACTGCTCTAGCCTAGACCAGTGTTCCCCAACCCCCGGTCCGCGGACCGGTACCGGTCTGTGGATCAAAGGGTACCGGGCCGCCCATTTCATTGAAACTGAATTTATACCCCAAATTAAAAATATCTGTGTTCCATTAAAATTTTATTTNTTTTTTTTAACGAAAGAAAAGTATTTTAAATCCATATAGATTTTTTACGAAAATTGTTCGCAAAGAAATGAGAACTAATATATTTTAGTTCGCGGGCCACAAAAAACTGCTTCGCGAGCCGGATGCAGCCCGCGGGTCGCCAGTTGGTAACTACTGCTCTAGACCATGCTTTTGTAGACCCTGAATAAATGTAATTGAAAACTATTGTTAGAGAGTGAGTTTGACACATTTTTTCTTCTTTCAGATGCTGTCAGAGTCAACCATACTGGGGCAACTAATGAAAACCTTAAAGATCTATTTAAATATGAACTGTGCCATATAAAAGAATATAACAAAAATGTAAATCAAAATGAAAAAATGCAATGTAAAAATTATATTAAATTTTATATCTATCCTTAAATAGGTCATTTTTGTCCACGTTTGTAACACAGATATAAAAATTCAGTTTCGTCAGATTTACATTTTCTCACGTGGACAATAAATATTTTTTTTTCTTCTAAAACCATACCAATTGATTAAAAAAAATTTATCAGTGACATTACACATGCAATGATGAAATCGCAGTTTTACGTTGTTCGTTTTGTCTGTTTCGTCACTGTTTTCTTACGTCATTTTCTGATGCTCCGTAAAAATTTCCTATACCGAATACCGATAATATTAAATCATCCCGAATTTTACGTTACTCTTTTTAAAAAGATTCCGCTTTACACGTTTTTTCCACCTTTTTTTTCAGATAATAATCCTTTTTTCTTTACAAAGCTCCAAACCTCGCATAAGTTTTTTCTGAGTTTTCACTGTGTTCTCTTTTTTAAAAAAGGAAGGAAAAAAAATTCAGAATCAGAAAGGATGGTGGTATGGGCGGGCAAAGCTAAGTGTAGTGTATCTACTACTACAAAAGTATAATTCCAACTCTACGTTGGGGCACCTTTTCATAGACGAAGGTTGACATTGTCGGTAACTACTAGCCCCGCATTGGTGACCTGGACGTGATGCGAACACGCCTAAGGAAAAGAGTTACCCAGGAAGTATGGGAGCGAAAATTGTAACATTTGTGGGTGAAATATTTTCCAGCAAATTCAATCTTTGAATCGTGAAAAATTGAGATACATGCGTTTAAAAAAAAGCCTATGTGACCAAGTAAAATGCAATTTTTATGTATTCTACTTACATAGTATTTGCATCCGCTAAACACAATATTTTAGCAAGATAAAAAAAGAAAAAAATTATTGACAAAAATGAAATTTAATGTTAAATTCTACAAAAGAATTGTCTGTGTTTACCCTTAGTTTTCGATATATTAAAAAAATCTTAATACTTGAGTAAAAAAAAAAACTAAACAAATTTTTTTTTTTTTGCGATATGGATATTTTAATAACTTATTTTCTTACAATTGCCCAGCTGTTTTTTTATTCAGACCACTGCTCCTAGTACGGGTACATTATTAGTACCTTTTATTTGATAATGAGGAAAAAATTGCTAATAAACTTTTTATAAAGTATGGGTTCCGTCAAAAGAATAAGATTCTGATTTAAGACATTTTTGTTCATTCTTTGTTCAGAAAAAGATTTCTTCAGTAATAATTAACCTTTTTCCAAAAGGACCTTAACCCAGGAACGTGGTCTGTCTGTCTCTGCCTACATGGGATTTATTTAATTTCAGCACCGTGTTCTTAAACTGGTTAGGAATGTTTTTTTTTTTTTTTTTTTAANTAGTTTAGAATGTTTTTTTTTAAAGTAAATGAGTTGAGTCTAAGTTTTAATCTTCATAAATTGCGGAGTCAGTGAATTGAAACGGGAAATTACGCATTTATGAATCAGTGTGACGTGTTCCAATGATGAGCATGTCATTATCCTGTGTGCGCAACAAAAAAATAAGCTTGCAAATTTTAGTCCTAGAAAATCGATGAATAAAAACATTGCTGTTGATTCAGATATACCTGCGTGCCTTTGGAAACTATTAGTGAAAAAGCGGCAAAATAGTGTAAGAATTTTTACCATATTTAATACAACAAAATTTCTTAAGAATGTCGTTTGCGTATTAATTTCGTCATTCTGTTATCAAATATGCGATGCGATAAAAACTGGTGCAAACAGCTGTATGAATATTAATGATGAGAGGAAGGGAAAAAATAGAATGACTCAAGCTAACAGCATAGTTTTTCAGATAACAAGAAGTGATGATAAAAAGTTCATATTTGACACAATATCATCGTGAATTCCAACACTATCTTCTACACTTTGAAGCTATGACTGGGTAGTTAAAAATTTAGTGGATTCAAGAAAGAAAAAAAGAAGATGCATGTAATAGTACTGTAATAAGTGGGTTAAGACTGATTTACAAATTCAGCGTACGTAATTTCTCGATGGAAGGTAGAGATCTCTACATGTATGCTTATAAAAATAAAGGTGTATGCACCCATTTAAAACTCGATGATTTTTAAAATTAAAAATATTTATGCTGAAACTCTTATCATAATTAATACCTATACTTTTTTCTAAACCAATTATATCAGTAATTTAAACAGTACAAATTGCAAATTTATGAAATTGTTACTTTAGAGTTGCGATGGCTCAGGGCGTTCGCCTCCCAATAGGGTGAACCGGGGATTGATCCCGGCGATTGCTGATCGATGCAAAATCCACATCCGGCTTGCACCGACTGCAGTGCTGACGTGAAATATCCTCTGTGGTAGATGGATCATGGGTTAGAGTCCTCTTGCCGTCAGGCTAACCGTGGGAGGTTCTCGTGGTCTTCCTCTCCATGTAACGCAAATGCGGGTTAGTTCCTTCAAAAAGTCCTCCACGAAGGCAATTTTCTCCCGATACTTTATTAATTGACTCCAGAAGTTCTCTTGTCTTCTGAATTGGGTTCAAAATTACAAGGCTACGGAGTTGAACATTAGTAGTCGTAAACCTGAAAATTGGGNAAAAAGTCCTCCACGAAGTCAAATTTCTCTCAATACTTTATTAATTGACTCCAGAAGTTCTCTTGTCTTCTGAATTGGGTTCAAAATTACAAGGCTACGGAGTTGAACATTAGTAGTCGTAAACCTGAAAATTGGGTGAGCTGTTCAACGACGGTATTAAAATAAAAAATATATACGTAATTGTTAATTTAAATTGAAAAAATATATAGGAGCAATGAACTTGTGATCCCCCCCCTCCCAAATGTGCTCTCTTTAATCTTTACATGGAGAAGGATTTGTCTTTTTTAAATTAAACGTAAATCTCACTACCCCGAAGTGAACACGAATTTCCTTTTCTTTTCGTTTTTCACTTTTTTTTTCTTATCCTTATTTTTAGGCAGCCGTAGTCTGTGGCACCGCTTAATTTTGTTATTGAACATCATACTTGTTCCCTTCCTCATTTAAATCATCAAAACAGCATCTAGTATTTGAAATCTTAGATTTTGCTTTCAATCTTACAGCTATGATGATATGTGAGAATGAAACATGTGACTATGATGATATGTGACAATAAGAGCTCAAAATAAAGAACAGATCAACTTAAATAACTTTTGATCTAACGATCAAAATCTTCACGTTCTCAGGCTCAATCTCACTGGCTCGAAGGGGTGATCTAAAATATGCTAATTAATTAGTGCAGACGATATTTTAAGTGGCGAAATCAGACGCGAAAGTTTCTCTGAATAAATATACATTTTTTCGACGGAGTCGGATTTCGGTCCGTAAAAGTATTGCTGCTAAAAAAGTTCCAAAGTTTTACTTTTTGCGTATTTCGGGAATAAATTAAGCAAATCGAAAAATTTTTGCTTACAATTATAAAATTTATTTATTTAAAGATAATTAAATTAATTATTCCATTCAAAATACAACTTTTAGTTAATATTTATTATTTTTCCTCATTTTACTTAATATAATAATCAAAAAAATTTTGAATTGTAAGATATACAATTTTTTATACTATTTTAAAGAATGTAATTTTAAATGGCCAAATACAAAATTTGAGCGTTCATTTAATTTTTAACTCTTTTTTTTTAAATTATCATAAATAATAATAAAAAAAAACTAGTGTTAAAAGGCAGGCTTAAGTTTATCTTCTGCGCTGTATTG
The DNA here is from genome assembly GCF_043381705.1 of Parasteatoda tepidariorum. Lineage (NCBI taxonomy): Eukaryota > Metazoa > Arthropoda > Arachnida > Araneae > Theridiidae > Parasteatoda > Parasteatoda tepidariorum. The sequence goes on from NC_092208.1 coordinate 17,772,945, forward strand.
TTTTTGTTCTCCAATCCACAAGATTTGCATAATTTCTGCAAGGACAATTTTGTTAATCAGATTTTGTTAAAGAGATTGGACTAACTAGTTCCATTTTCATTTTGTGACTTAACTAAGTTAACTGTTAACCGATCATAAAGCCAAAGCGTAAATCGTCCTCATAAAGTTTTTTTTTTCTTTTTTTGCTCTTAATATTAAAAAAAGCCGAATCTGAAGCGTGCAAAGACCTATTCCCGTTTTCAAACATACGCAAAGTAATGCTTATTGCTTAATAGAACTAGTTGAACCTCTTTCCTTACTTCAGAGATCACCATATTTGAAGCAAACATAAATAATCAAACCGAAATAATTAAGAAGCTCCACCCCTTTTGTGTTGCACAGTTTGTCTATGTAAAGAACTCCCCTAGCCATTCGTCTGGAGCATTGGCGGTGATTAAGGTTACGAGGTTGAACTATTATGTATCATTATTTAAGACAGGTTCTGGCTTGGGTCGGTGAGAAAAAGGGAAGCAGGGGAGTAAGAAGCATCCCTATTTGAAATGCTCTATTCCTTGCTTCCATAGCAGCAGACGACCTTAGACTACGGTGGCATGGCATGAGGAGTTCGTTCTATAGACAAACTATATATGTATGGTTGACTAAATGTTAGCAATAAGAAGGTGTATCCCTGAACTCGTGTTATGTTTACGAGGTGGTATGTGAACAGGCTTAATATTCTAGGAAGTTTAATTATTGTGATTTGTGTTTAAATTTACACGTAATTTTACCATTCATTAAAGTTTTTTGTAATTTATATATTCTAACAAGTCGCAAGCTTAAAACAAATTTAAGAACATTAATATCACAGCATAAGTAAAATGTAAGATTTGCTATGTTTTGAGTATTATCCCTTATATGGTTATATTTGTGTGAAGTAGCGCCGTTTGCTGTTTTTGGGTAGCATCACAGCAAACTTGCTGAGTCTTCCGAATTCACTTGTTGTTTGTGTCGTTGAAAATTAAATTGAAAGAACGCGTCATATTAAAAACACAACTTTAATAAAATTGGATGGCGCGTTTTTTTAAGCTTAGTCTTAATCAATCGGAAGTACAATTCAGAACTCGTTATCCGGAAATCAGAAAACCGGAAAACCAAAAAACCGGAACGAGATTTGATAAATTTTCCCGCAATTTCTTTAAAAAAAATTTTTTTTCCTCATAAGATTTTTCTTTCTTTTTTGAAAGATGCTTACCTTACCATCATTTCAGAAATAATCATTAGTGTATTACCTCATCGTTTTTTCTTATTTTTAAGATTATTTCCAAATATATATTTTTTTCAGTTGGGTTTAACACTAAAAAAACGGCATTTTGTAGCGATTCAGAAAACCGGAAAAATCAGTTATCCGGAATAGCGATAGTCCCGATCGTTCCGGATAATCGGTTCTCTACTGTAGTAACCCGGAAGTCTTACGACGAATTTTAACGTCCAGCGCCATTTGTGCTTTGCTCTACAAGATCAGCCATCCATTTGAACCGGTCATTGTCCAGTTTTTGTATAGAACCGGTTATCAACTTTTGTATGAAATCGATTGTACTCGTAACACAAAACGTATTGACTTTCTTTTCCTTTTTTTTTACCGCCTCAGTACTCTGTGTGTAATAAAGTATCGAAATCTAATCAGGTAGATCGAAATCTCTTCAGAATTGTTACACCTTGTGATATCAGCAGGTTCTGGAAAGATATCTTATCAATTTTTTATTTTATTTTTATGTAGATTAATAAAATGATTTAGTGCGTATGTATGAACTGATATAAAATCAACTTTTTTCGGTCGTTCTAAAATAAAATAATCGGTGGAACAATAGCGTCAAACATGTTGAGATAATTATCGTGTTGATTTCGTTTTTATGATAACTAAGTGCCACGTGGAAATCTCGTGGAAAGCCAACGTATGTCAGTCGTGTCTTTCACTTAAGTAAAAAAAAAGTTTTTGAATTCAATACTTATGTATATTAAACATTTTATCTCTTCCGCGTTCCTCACACCCTTTCTTCAACTTGTATGGAATCCTTGAATAGGAACTGATTTATGGGAGGGCATTGGGGGCACGTGACCAGAATACTCAACTTATAAGGGTGACCCAACACAAATTACTTATAATTTTTAAATAGTTTGGCCTTTAACTTGAAAGGGGACTAATAATTTTTTCTTTTAATAAATTGTGCTTTTTGATGTACAGTGCGCCAAACCCTGAATAACTTTTGATCTAATGATCACGTTCTAAGACTCAGTCTTAAAGATTCTAGAGGGTTACCTCAAATATGCTAATTAATTAGTGCAGACGCTATTTTAAGTTATGAAATCAGATTCAAAAACATACTTTCTCTGAATAAATATACCTTTTTTCTTTCCTGACCCCCAATATAGGGTCCCAATAGTTTAATCGGAAGAGCTGTCCAAAGTTTGGACTCCTTAATGTTAACTTTTTCTTTTTGAAACTTACTTTACTTTTTTTTTTAACCCGAGAAATCAAATTTTAAAAAAGTAGTATGGTTAAAATTTGATTTCTCAGGAACTATTCAACCGATTTCGCTCAAACTTTGAATTTTGCTATGTAAATTTACATACTTTAAAATGATGCAAAAAATTGTGTACCTTTACTATTCGAAATTTTTTCGACTGCTGTTAAATTAAATACTAAAAAATAATAAATATGTGCTAACATTTATTTTTTCGCATAAAATTGTCATTGGACGACAATTAACATTAAGGGTTCCTAATTGTGGATCGCTCTCCAGATCAAACTATGGGGATTACATTTCTCAAACAAAGACAACTCCCTATATTTTAAGGGTTAGAAATCCGTCGAAAAAAAGGTATGTTCATTCTGAGAAAGTACGTTTTTGTGTCTGATTTTATAAATTAAAATAACATCTGGCTAATTAATTTGCATATTTGACGTTAGCTCCTTGAACAATTAAGATCAAGTCATAGATCGTAAGGATCCGATCATTAGATCAAAAGTTATTCAGGGTGGTCCATTTTTTCTTTCTTTTTTTTGGTGCACTGTATCTTTTTTACAGCAACAGAAAAGAAAAATTATCTGGACTTGGTTTTGCACATAAAGAACAGATATATAATGTCTAAATATATTTTCATTGCCTTCTCAACAGTAAAAATGCAAATCATAGTGGCCAATGTAACCTCTAAGACCACTATCATAACTCTCCAATAGTTATCATGTGTAACACAAATAGATATAATAGAAAAAATTTACGAGCTTCTTCCATGGCAGAGGTGTGAAGATGCCCATAAAAATGGAAATGTAATCGCTTTAAAGGAGACTAAAAAGAGCCAATTTTAATGTTAAAAATAATTTTGGAATAATGCATTTTCCTTGTTGTAACATGTTCGTAATTTTCTTCTGTGTCTCTGTGCTCTTCTCTTTCATTCTGTCATTAGACGCTAAAGAAATTTTTTTCATTTTATAACCGAATCTTATAAGAGGTCACTAATTTACATCATTTTTCCTTTTTTCATAGGATTGTAAACAACTAATTTTAAAATTTTATTGTGATTAAGTCGAATTGGTTAATATAGACATGAGTTATTTGTAAAGACACTTTCCTAAAAATTTTTCGCGAAACTGATTTTTTAAAAAATTTCCAATCTGTGAAAGCTTGCAGCTCCTGAAATTATAGATTATTTTTCGAATTAGAATTTTACGATTTGTTACGGTAGCGAATACAAAGATGAGAAACATTGTGCATTAAAGAATGTTCAAATTTAAATCGTGTTTTCTAGAAAACCATATTTTTCAGCATTGCTCCACCGATATCTTATAACATTTAAGTCCAATTTATTTTATCAGATTATAGATAATATAATTTTGTAGCAATATAGATAATAGAATTATCTACAATTTAGATCATTACAGATCTTCTTTCTTTGATACCTTAACCTTACTTTTTAATTTTTATAAGCTTCAACTTTTATTAAAAAACAAACAAACTTATGAAGATTTTAAGAAATGCTTGAAATAAATATATTACATTAAATTCTAACCTCTAAGCTACAGTTTTTAACCAATTCGATTATCTATAATATAATCTTATCAAAACAAAAGAAAAAAAGAGTGGATAGTTTATGCTGGAATGATGTCGAAAAATATTTCCTGGAAATCGCGATATAAGTTTGAAGATTCCTATGCGTTGTGCGTTGCGCAACTCTGTTTGTTGATTGAAAGTGAAAACAGTTTATGACGAGATAAATAGGTATATTGCTAATAGTTTCAACTTTTTGTTTGAATCTATCAAAATACCAGTATCAACTTGTATCTTAAATTGTTCGCCATTAAGGCTACAGTGGACCTTTATATTGCCAAAAATTGATAAAAATTTCGATTTTTTTTTTACATATTTAGTTACACTTGTTTCATTGCTTTTTCAACTGAATTTTTTTTTTAAATTTCGTCATTTTTTGAGAAGTTATAGGGTAGTTTCGTTTTCACATTATGAAGCCACGCCCCTTTTCTTACACAAAAAGCTGTTTTTCTCAAAATTGAAATTTTGTTATGTTTCACGTATTCAAAATGTTCCAGTCGACTTTGTTTTCATCCTATTGAGATGAAATTTTTTTCTAGTTATTTATATGTATATTAGATTAAGTTTATGCATTTGTTTCTGTTTTATAACAAGTAATAAANAATGGATAGTTTATGCTGGAATGATGTCGAAAAATAAGATTTCCTGGAAATCGCGATGCAAGTTTGAAGATTCGTATGTGTTGTGCGTTACACAACTCTGTTTGTTGATTGAAAGTGAAAACAGTTTATGACGAGATAAATATATTGCTAATAGTTTTAACTTTTTGTTTGAATCTATCAAAATACCAGTATCAACTTGTGTCTTAAATTGTTCACCACTAAAAGGGGAAAAAATTAAATCAAAAATAGCATAAATAAATTCCATCCGTTAGATGCAACTGAAATGTGCTCCCTTAATTTACAGGATGTTTCGTAAAAACCGCCCTTTGTATGTATTTTTAGAATTCTTATCAAAAATAAAAACCCAAAAAGCAAACACATTAGGATCCTCAAATTGATATTGAAGCGGTGAAAAAAATATATAGAAATTTCACAGATTTCACGAAAAGAACGCTTATTTAATAAACATCACAATTTGTTTAATTAGAAGTTGAAACTTGAAGGTGTTTGCTTTCAATTCCTGTCTTTTTCCTTCGTCCTAGAGCAGTGTTTCCCAAAGTGTGGTACGCGTACCCCCAGGGGTACGGGAACAGTTTAATTGGGGTACGCTTTCTTATGCGAAATATCTTGCAACAAAAGAAAATTTCAAAAAATTAGTGGTACGCAGCGTTACAAAAAATTTAGAAAGGGTACACAAAAGTCATAAGTTTAGGAAACACTGTCCTAGAGCAATCAAAACTGTCTTGATGTTCATTACATTCGTCGTCCTTCATTGTGATTTCTCAGATTTCGATAACTTCTTTGTTTTTCCTATCTTAAATATTAATTTACGACCCCGCCCCCCTCAATGTGTATGTTTTTTTTTCTTTTATTTTTGATAGAGTTTCTGAAAATGCATATTAAAGGCAGTCGTAACGGAACACCCTGTTTTTAAAAAAATACAAAATCTTTGCGCTCTGATGGTCATACATTCGAATTTAAATGCGGAAAAAAAAGTATGTTTTTAAAATCTGACCAAGAATTATTGGAATCAGAAACACGAACTAAAATTTTAAATTACTATAATTTATTTGTCTAAACAGATTTATTTGTTTAGTCGTTTTTATAAGTTGGAAGCCTTTTTTAACTGAAAAATTAGAAACAAAATTTTAGACAAGAAAAGTCATAAGAATTGTGCTCATCGCTATCATATGCGAAATGAAAGGTTCTTCTTAATACATATATTTTTCAAAATTCAAAGTGATTTATTAAAATTGTCGTAAATGAAGAGGATTATTTACAACAAAAATAAATAGAAATGTTTTTATACTGTCGTATTTTGCAGATTGCGACGGCCGTTGACCATTATATTCTGATAGTGAAAAATCCTATTCCATTGAAAGAAAAGCATGACTATTCTTTTTATCTGATTCCATAATTTAATTATTAACACAAATTAATAAGAACATTTGACGTTAACTCTTCGAATAGAACCATTAAAATTGACAATGACACTTAAGTTAAAGATGAGATCGCAGATTTTCTCACTGCTTCTTTCTAAATACATTTTTGTTTTTGTACGAATGCTACGTTGTTATAAATACTTATACTCATTCCAACATATTTTTCGAATTATGATACATAAGAAAAAGTTGAAAAAGTTTTTAATTTTAAAGGTGAAAAAAAGTTTTAAAAAAAAATCACTCTATTATAAGAAGTTGGGTGCATTCTTGTCAAATTTGTTCCACATCGCTGCAAACAAAACTTGCATACATGATACATACAGAGTGTTCCATAATCACTGTTATTAACTTTAAAAAAAAAAAAAATACTTGAAATAAATGGAGTAAAAGAAAACACTTTAGAGGTCGCAACTTAACATTTCGGCAAGGAATAAAGAAAAACTCTAAAAAATCTCATTAAAGGGAGGCGGGATTAAAAACATCAGAGGTGAAGGTGATTCTAATAACCAACTTTCAACTTTTCTCCATCTCTTCGTACAATTTTATTTTACTCCCGTTCGATAGCAATGATTTTTAGAGTCCTTTTTTTGTTCGGTTAAATATCAATGTAACCATATTAATGTGTGTTTTTTATTTTTTCCAAGTAATTTTGAGAGATATCTATTAAAGGCGTTTATTTTATTTTTATTTATTTTATTTACTTATATTTATTTATTCATTATGTTACGATCAATGCCCAGCAGCTTATCCATTTCCCTACATCCATTCCTGACTTTAGAATTTTTTTTTTTTAATTCTCATTAATTTAATCATTAAAGAAAAATCTCATACCATTAATAAATTATATTTATATATTTCTTTAACCCGAAATTCTTTTACAACTTTTCTATTATCTTATCGCAATTTGAAGGAAAGATATAGAATCTTCAAAGAAATTTTATTAATTTTATTTGACGATAAAAGAAACGCAAAAGATAAAATTAAGATTACGACATCGTTATCTGAACCTTGGTGTTACAAATGGATTAGTTCATTTTTCTGTCTGCACTCGTAACTGTAACTCACAACGTTTTTCATCTCTTGCATGCTGGGACAAGTGACAAGTTTTGTTGTTGAAGGGATTACAATACGCATCTCTTTAAAGAAATAAATAACTTAAATTTAATTGTTTATTTGAAAGGCTGGAGAAACCTTTTAACCTATAAATGACCTTTTTAAGTTCCAGAGGTATGTCTTAAAGTTGTTACAGGTTATTAATTACTTGCATATACCGGTGTCAAAACTGCTTTATTTAATTTGACATTTCGCTTTATAAATTTACTTTGCCGATTAAATTCGTTATTGTTATTTCCATATACTATTTTAAAGATAAATTTCTTATGGAAATTTTTTTAGGTATTTTAACGTTATTATTGGTATTATAACTTTTATGCTAACAAGACCAGATGCTAAAATCTGGATAGCTGCTTTAAATGCCAATTAAATAAACTTCTGAAGTATTTGAGTACATTTAAAATATAAAACGTTATTATTCATGGATTTTAGTGTCTTATATATAATATTTGTAATATGATTAGAGGCTCGTTACCCGTTTGATTTGATGCTTTTTAATGGTTTTGGGCATTTATTTTATTAAAATAAGTTTCCGATATACTATTTTATCCTTGATATCATATTCTAGTTATTATTGTTCTAGATTGTACAGTTAAATGTTTGTTAAGGCATGGCTGTGCTGAAATTGGGTCTTTATGCAAATTTTATGCTCATTAATTTGCAAAAAATATGTATGTACCTAAAAAATCCCTATAGTAATTTCTATGTTTAAATTTTTATACATTACTTCACTTATTATCTTAAAAAAAAAAATTTGTGTTTAGAGTTATGCCCACCTTTTTTTTTAAACTTTGTTGACAATCAATTTTTAAAAGTAGTGAACATAAAAAATTATTCATCAATATAGATTGTTATATAATATTCATCAATATTGATTAAGTGGCCAACAATCGACAATCAATATAATATTCATCAATATTGATTGTCGATTGTTGGCCACTTAGCTTGTGCCAAGGTTTTGGGCCCTATTGATTTATTATACCATCAGGTTCAAGTTTTAATGTGTAATTTATGATGTTAATGTTCTTAATGTACATTCAAAGTTATTTGATTCTTGTTATTATTTTCATGTACTGATTGTGGTACAAAATATTGAAAGGATTAAAGTTAACTAATCTTTTACTTCTTTATTTTAGAATAACTGATACTATTATTTCAACTCAAGTTCATTGTGAGAAGCAAAAAGTTTGATATTTTTTAAGAAAGAAGTTCTATAGGAGTATGACCAAGAAAGATTGGCGTCCTTTTGCATATGGAGGACTTGCATCGATTGCAGCGGAATTTGGTAAGTTCTCCATTGACAAAATGATTCGTATTGCCTTTTTGTTTAATTGTTCAACTCTAATTTTTTTTATTTAAGTAATTTAAGGTTATTAAACTAATAATAAAATGTTATAATTGCTTTTGATTAATTTTTAAATTTGATACTAAGTATAATAGTAACTGTGATTAAAATAGACTTTTAATAGTAAATAGCTTTTTACTAGTTATTAACATTATGAATATTATGTGAATCTAAAAATTCATGTCTTTTTCTGGTAAAAGTTAAATAATTAATGAACATAAGAAGTTTATGTTCTAGTATTTATTTATGTTATGTATTTAAAACTAAATTATTCGGAAAATTATGCAGATTATGTTTTAAATTTTTATTTTTATTTTAAATGCATCAATCATGTATCTAATGTGTTTGATCTGAAATTGATTTTCTTGCATAATCATATAAAACCTTATTTTTAAGGTAATATATATTAATTGATATGGTTAGGACAAGTTTGGCTAGTTTTTTCTAGTTTCTACTATTTAAACTTACGTAAATATAATCACTTGCTAAACTTTTATAATTATGAATATTGCACACAATGTTAATGGCTTTATATATGTGTTACAATATTAAACTTTTGTAAATATTTCCTGGAGTTGTTCCAGTTTATCAGTGTCTAAATATTGAAACTGCCTTTACTTTGCCATGCATTGAAAAACCAACGTGAGCAACAAAAAATTCAAAATTGAGATTTTTATATGTTTGGCATCTATGTATGATAAGCTACATATTGGGAAAAAAAAGTTTTTAAAAAATAAATTTTGTTCTATGAGTTTTCCAAAATTATATTTTAGCATTGGCAACAGGGTTGGCTTTTTGCTGGCAGAAACTGGTTTTTGCCATGCCAGTGGCAGAAACTGGTTATAACCGGTAAAAACCGTCTATATTAGTTCTAGTATTTACTTAATGACATTTTGTTAACTCCATGTAACTGTAACAAACTTTTTAATTCATTGTTTGTAAATGTATATTTTGCTTTGTAAATAAATGTTGGCATTTTACTTTTATTGGTACTTAGCCGATTCAGTGATATACCCTCTATTATAAAATGAATTAAAAATATTCCATTTTCCAGTGAAGCACGTTTGGTCAAGTTTATGTGCGGCAAAAATCTACCTTGTTGAGTTCTTCTGCGCTAGATTATGTGACCAATCATGCTCCGTTTGTAACGTTTTGGTTAAGTGTCCATGTATGTTTTAAAATATTTTATGTTAAAAATGGTCTTAAAAATTTTATTTTTATTTGCTCTTTTCATGTTAATTAATCTGTATGGTAATTGATTTGAAATTTCATGTCTTTCTTCTTTTTCTATTTTAAAGTTGATTAATTTTTCTGGCATTATAGGGACATTTCCGATTGACACTACAAAAATTAGACTTCAAGTACAAGGTCAAGTATCTGATGTTAGATTTAAGGAAATAAAGTACAGGGGCATGTTTCATGCTCTCTTCCGTATTTCAAAAGAAGAGGGAATTCAAGCTTTATATTCAGGGTTGGTAAATAATTATTTTCATAGTTTTATATTCTGTTTTGAATTGTTTTGTTGATTTTTCTTAATGAAAATTTAAAATGTCTTTCTTTTACTTTGTTATTCATTAGTAAAAAAATTTAATCTTCCAAGTATTGAGCTCCTCGGAAAAGGGAAAAGAAATTATTTTTCTTACAAAAATTAGGAAACAGTTTGTATGAATGTCAAAAGAAAAATTTAATTGAAATGCTTGGAGGGTTAATATAAATATTTATTTTGCTATAATCTGAGTATCTTACATTTTTAGCAATTAATATTTGAACTGCTTAATAATTAATTGCACTAATGTTTTGCACTTTTCAATTGAATAATTTCCTTATACCAGTGTTACCCAACCTTTTAAATTGTTTTTCAACCTGGAATTTTTAATATTTTATCTTCAAAACTTGTATTATTTATTATGTTGACATGAAGATGAAAATTAAATGTTCATAAAATTAAATCTAACATGCTCATTTCAAATTATCATAAGTTGTTAAAAAAATGTAAAATTTTTTAATCTTTTTTTTCCCTTAAAAAAAGCGCAGCATAAAATTTCTGATTTGTGATGAAATTACTGTTATCGCTTAAATTATTGAATTCATGATATTTTCTTTATTTAGAATTAAGGCAAACACATAAAAAAAAATTTTATGACATTTTATTGGAGCATTTAATTTTTCTTTATATTGTAACATTTATACTTTTATGTTGGGATATACTATAGTATAGGAACATATAATATTTTTGCCATTATATTTTTATTTTTTGTCTAGATTACTGCATGATTATTTAAATTTTTATTTATGAAATTATTGATAGTTTTGAACTTTTTATTTGAAATTACATAGCTAGTTTAAAATTTAATTATTTCTTCATTTTAATAGCAGCTTGGTAACACAATAGCTACTGCTACATAGTAATTTTTTAAAAATTGCTTTTAAATTTTTTTTTTTATTGTTTGATGTTTTAAATTAATTTCTTGACTGTTCTGTAATTATTATTACCAATGCCATTGAATTTTACCTTCAAACTTATATGTCTGAGATCTTCGAAATTTAATTATTTTTAGCTTTTTTACTATAATGTTGGCTTCTCAATTGTAAAGTTTATTTCTCGGAAATTGTCTATTTTTCAAGGGTTTTTATTTTTACTATTATGTTTAAAAAAAATTTAAGTAATGGTAATAGTGAACAGTAACAGGATATAAGTTAAAAATTTACTTTTTATTTATTGATTTGAAAATAGGATTAAAATTTCAGTTGCAAAAACAATCAAAATGACTGCATTAAATTTTATGGTTTAAACATTGTCTTGCGTTGAAAAAATGTCATTTTAAATATTTCTTTAGAATGAAACTTATTGTACCGATTTCATCGCATGAAAATATTTTTTAACAAGTTACAGAACGCATTTTTTTTTTGTTTTTTTTTTTTTGTACTGAAAGAATTTCTGTTGTACTTTTTAAATAAACACATTTAGAATGCGAACACAGAGAGAATATGCTTTCCTTAAATTCAGATAAATGTAGCATCTACTTCTATTCTGGAACATACACAGCATTTTAAATTCTCTAAATGATTTTGTTAAACTGAATAAAATTTATTAATTATGAAGCTCATTTATTTTTTAATCTCATTCTTTAATTTTGATACAAAAATTTTTCCCTTTTCCAATTAGATTTTAGAATAATTTTTCTGGTTTGATAAAATTTTTGTTAATGATTTTTTTTTAAGAAAACAAAGTCCATCTTGTTTTTTTATCCCCTCATGCCATCTCTATAAAGGGGGAATAAAGTATTTCTGGCTGTAATATTTCGTTAAGTTACAGGAATTAAAATTTTTGTCGCAGTATTTTGTAATAGTAAATTTTGTAATTCTATTAACTTTTCAAATACAAGAAAGTGCATTAAGATTATCATAACCTGGCATTGTTAGTAAAAAACAAGATGGTTTGTATGCATTTGTCTTTTAATAAATTAGTCTTTTACAATTTATCTGAATCTCTTTTTGTTAAAGAAAAGAAATAAAATCTCCATTTTTTTTTCTTTTTTAAAAATAAGTTCTACTTTATCAAAATAACTTTGCATTAAACTCTTATACGATTTAAATTTATTTTTTTCTTCATCATATTAGCTGTAAATTTATTAATTTAGAGTGACTTGGATTTTTGTTTCTTAAACTTTAAATTGTCACAATTGAGATCCTGTGTACTTAACTAGTATATACAAATCTATGGTTTAAAATTGTTAAGATAATCATTTGATTATTTCAAAATTTTTAAACTTCATTCTTTAATTATTGTGTTGTTCATTAAAGTAATTTACTGCTATTACATTTGTGGCAATAATTAAGTTGTCATTACATTTTGTAGTTTGTATATCAAATGGTTATCTCCTTGTTGTAAATATATATAATTTTGTTCCAAAACGGCTCCAATTCTTTGTTCTTTGAATCACCACCTAGTGCTGTATCTTGTGTCTGTTAGGTTAGGTCAACACATGCGGTCACCACTCGCTTTGCCCCGTGTGTAACCTGATCTTCAAGAAATCGTCCAGTTAAAGTGTAAATATCATCATTACTCTCTTAACTGTGTGATAGGGTAAATTACTAAGTTATTATTGAGTAAGAATGTTATGTCTGATTATATTTGTTTATATGTGATTAACTAACTTATGATATATTAATGGCTTTTTACATAAAATGTGAATTTTCCGAAAAATTATGTTTCTCTAATACTTGAGTCCAAAATTTTTTAGTTCATAATAAAGTTCACATAAAATTTTTAAAATTTTTTTTTATCAACAGGTCAAATTTCTTACAGGTTATGTACCACAATAAATGTTTTACTATGTTTAGATGTACAACTATAGAGCTATGTTTAGGGATGTTGAGTTTTTTCCTCTGTGTGAAAAACTGCCTTTGAAAAAATAGGTTTATTCTAATCTAAAAAATTGAATTTTAAAGACTCTTTTTAATAAAAAATATCAAGTATTGAATTTAACTTTTAAACAGTTTGTAATTACAGTCTAGTTTATATAATAGTACTATTTCACCTAATTCGATATGCTATTTTTAAATAAATGAAAATAAAATATCTGAAATTTAAAAGAAAAATAAACTTGATGAATTTCTGAGAAATTATTAAGAATTACAATTTCTTTCAATGCATTATATAAAGGAGTAAAGTAAAACTTTTATTAAATCATTCTTAGATCTTTTAAAATATCTTACTCAAATTATTTATTATTGTTATTATACAGCAAATCACCTATTGTATTAATATAATTCAAAAAATTGTACTAAGTTAATAATCAAATGCTGTTGAGGGGTAGTACTAAAAATAATTCTTGAATAGTATGCTCTAGGTATTTATCAATAGTTATTTTTAATAAACTTGCGGATTTTTAAAAATTTTTATTCATAAATCACATGAACTTTAATTTTAAGTCATGAATATTTTTAATGGCATTTTCATTTATAGAATATTTATTTATTTTTAAAAAAAAAAAAGCTTCTATGTTTTCAAATAAAAATGATACAGCCAAAGAAAATACCTAGCTCAATATATGATAGCTTTACATATGATAATATAAGTCTAGGGCAAAAAACTGATTTTTACTTTATTGTTAAATAAACAAGTCTTTTTTTTTTAAAGTAAATACAGCTTAATATCTAATATAAAAAATACATTGAGTTAAAAAAATGAGAAAGTAATCAAATGAAAAAAATTTAACCAAGTAATAACTATTCTAAGTAATTTTTATTTTTTTATTTTCCAGATAATTATATCCTTATACATAATATTCATTAAACTGAAAATAATACCAAAATATGTATTCTATCTAGTAATGTAAATGTACATATTTATGTATAAAAATAGGGATAGCATAAAGCAAAATGTAAAATAAATAATTATAATAGGTTATGTAGATTTTGAATTTCTGTAAAAAATGTGAAAATAGTTTTTTTTTTTAATAAAAATTAAATAGGATTTTTTTGAAATTTTTGTATTATATTAAATTTTAATTGTTTTAAATGTGAATTTTTTTTATTACTTATTGTTAAACAATTGTATTGGTGAGTTTTAGTTTCTTCCATTTTTTTTCCACTGGAAAAATATTTAATTTTCTTTCCTGAAAAAATTCCAATCCTGATTTAAATCCTGATTAAAATTCTGATCTCAATAACTTTTCTGACTCAGAATCTTTAATTAAAAAGCAAACTGCCATACTGGTTTTAAAATTATTTTAAAGTTCTAATTTAAAATACACTCACACGCTACTATCCAATAACTATCATTCTAGCATATTTTTGAAAAGATACTAAAAATTATTAATTTCACTATATAATAATTCAAGTATAATTGCTGTTTAGATCCTTGGTTTTTCTTACATTAATATTTTTTCAATTGGATTAAAAATTTTATCTTTAAAGATCTCTGTATTCTCTTCAAGTTCTAAGTCATTTCTTGATTTTTCAAAATTAACCAATTTAAAATGTCCCCATTTCTTTTCCATCCAATTTTATGATATAAATGTTTAAAGTAAAATATTTAAATGTTTAATACAGTATTTTAAAAATTGGCAACTTGAGGGGAGTTTCTGAAGAAAAAAAACTTTTGAGATTTCATTTGAGTGTTTGTTTTGTTTAATTCTCAGCAAATTTTGTTTCATTCTTTCAAATCTAATTTCAATATTTGGGGGGAAGAATCTAATAAGTTATCAGCTAAAAAAAATTTTTAGTTTTTTTTTCTTCAAAAAGTTACAGTTGGAAAATTATTTTCAATGGAACAACTTCTATTTTATCTACAATTATGTCAACATACAATATTTTTGGTTAGGTCTTAAGTATTTTTCTTATTATTGTAACTCAGTCTTTGCTTCTTTTTTTTCAAAGCTTTTTTGTATTGCACTTGTTATTTTCTACCACACCTTATCTGACAGCTTTTTTAATATATGTTTGCACTTTTAGCATTAAAATAAAATTACTGCACATTTATTTCATTTATTTTAATTGCTAAAATAGTCTAATTTTGTCTAAAAGCCATTTTTTTGTAAATCGAAAATAAATTTTTTAAAATATAATAAGTTTTTTTCCCTCTATGTAATTTGTTTTCGTGTTTTTTTTTTTTTTTAAATTATAGTTGCAATTTTGTATTTAGTTTTGTAAATTATAACTTATATGCATTTTAAAAATTGTTAAATGTAATAAGAGTGACATAAAAAATATATTTTTAAAAAGCTTAATAGATGTTTCAAAAATTTGTTCAGAATATTTTCCTATTTCATAGCATTACTTTATGTCAAAATCTAAACTTTATTTAGAATATAGATTCCTTATACTTTGACAAATTATAATCAGTGGTTTTGACAATATTGCCATATAATTATCGTGCAAAATTTATATTAACTATAATAAGCATAATATCTATTGAATAACAGCATTTTAAATATTTTTTGTTCGAGTAAGAAATTTTTTAGTTCAATAACGTGTGAACTTGATTATCTATAAAGCAACAATAAATAAAAATTATATAGGAAGTGATTATATTTTGGATGAAATTATGAACATTATAAAATTATTATTTATTTTTAAATTGCTGTTATTTAAAAAGTTTTTCCATTTTATATTGTCAGAAATTATGCCTTAAATTAACTTTGCTTTTAATGCAAATTGTAGTATTCCTGAAATATATTTTCCTGGCCTTAAAAAATGTATTAACAAGATTGAGCTGTTATGTATAAAATGTAGTATTTTTTTAAAAATCAAAACATTAGTTGTAGTGTAATATATTTAAAGCTCAATTATTTCCTACTGAGTTTAAACAAGAAATACTGCTCTTATTGTATAAAAATAGTGATTTTATATTCAAAAAGGCATAATTAAATAATTTCCTCTATATGTGGAAACACTAATTTGTTGTAACTATTAAAGCCGGCATATTTTTTAGAAAAATTATTTCATAATTAATGTTAAATAAGCAAAATGAATATGAAGCATAAAAATTAAAAGTTTTTTTTTTGTTGTTGCTGAAACTATTCTAAAAATTAAAAACAAACTTTTATGAATGCCATTTTACAAATAAACATTAGAGAAATTTATGTTACTCAATTTTAGAAAATACTATTTTACTGAAACACATAGAAGTATAAATTTCATTTGCTTTTACAGAATTTTAAATTGGTAATTATTTAACCATTAGTTAATTAAAATATTAGCGACTGAGTAATTTTTAATTTAAGGTTTTATAAATAAGTTTAAAAAGTGTTTTTTTTTCTTCTTAAATACTTCTACTGGCAATTGATTGACATTTTAATTTTGATTTATTATACAATTCTGCCATTTACAATATATACATATCAACTTTTCCAAAAATGGATATATCCATTTACATTGTAATTGTCATTGAATCTGATTTTCTCTTTCCATTAAGTACTAGTCTGTTTTAAATTAAAGTAATTAAATGCTGGTAAAAGACTGACTAATTAGTTCTTAAAAATGTCTGCCAATTGCCAAGCATTTATCTTTCCAAAATTAAGTATAAGATTTAAGTTGAAATGTGTGTTTAAATTGAATTAAAAATGTGCTTCAAACTTAAATTATAATTTGAAGCCTTTTAAAACCTATTTACAATTAAAATATTTAAATTTTTATTTTTAAATTATTTCAAATTTTCTCTTAATGTCAGTTAGTTACTTAAGAAATCTTACAAAATATGCATTTTTATTTAATTATTTTCAAATTAATGAAATATGCAAATGTTTCTGAAGATACATGTTTTCTAAGTGTAATTTCATTGTACAGAAATTTATCTTATGTGAACATGATAGATCCTACACATTTCCATGCTCAGGTAAAATGGAAGGGTAAGTATACATAAGCTACCCATCCTCTTCTATCTATCACTCCTGTTTCATTAATAATTCATTCTTGTATAACAATTACTCTATTCTAATATATGCTTCTTTTTTATTATAACTGCTCTCTGTTAAATTTTATTTTTCATTTATATGCCTCAAATTGAAATTCCTGTTTCTTTTTTTAGAATTAAGCCTGCTCTTTTGCGGCAAGCTACTTATGGCACAATAAAGATTGGCATTTATTATTCATTAAAAGGAATTTTAATTAATCACCCTCATGGTAAGTACCTGTACACTTACATGATATTTTTCAAACATTATTAAAAAATGTGTTGTTGTTTTTTTAAACATTCTCATAAAAGAAAAACAGTGATAACGATCTTCAGTGGTCCTAGTTTCATGTATGATGTGGTTTTAAACACTGACTTTGCTATTTAATTTTTGCTTAGAATAGCAAGTTCTGACTTTAGTGCTAAGAAATTCTGCATTTAGTCTTATTACTGATCAATTTATAGTTAATATTTGTAATATGAAAATTTTTTATTGATTGTTTTTTTTATAAGTAAATTTGTTTAAAATTTTTATGAAGTTGTTAGGAAATATGTAATATATATTTCCCAAAGTTGATGTGCATGTACTGAATATTTAAAAGTATGAAAACTCAAATATTTAAAAATTAACCCATGTGAAATATTTTCAAAATATATTTTTACTTGAATCTGTTAAGATTTCCAGTCTTAAATCGGAAGCCCCATTTTTTATTGCAGATTTGGATTCTCCAACAAAGAAAAGCATCCCAATTTGACTCACAAATTGTTGCATTTTCGTTCACATATAAGGCAGTAATCACATAATGAAAATAGGCTAGAAACTATTGGAAATTTATGTCTTGAGAAATACATGTCAGATTGAAAAAAATAATTTGAAATTTGAAAAAGCAACCCACTGACACACCTCACCACCAACTGAGGAGACTCCCATGCCATGAAACTGAGTTTGGGAGTGGGAGTCATTGGGTGTTATTGGATGAATATTTCAAAATATCAAAGTCTATTTTTTTTAATCTAACATGTGTTTTTCAAGGTCCCATTTTTATTTTGATATACAGCACCATTTCTAGTCAAATTAGTTTTTATTGAAAGTCCAAATCTGCAATGAAGAATGCAATACACTCCCAGGAGTCAGGTTGGTTGATTAAGTTTGGTATTTGAAAATATTTTTATATAGTGTTACTTTTTTATTTAGAGCATAGTTCTTGAGATATTTTGACTATTTTTGTACTTTTAGATCACCCTGTATGTGTAAACATTATTTGTTATTGCTCTATATTTTCTGTAAGTTATAACTTTCTTTCCATTTCCTAACTTAACCTTTGTGTTTGTTTATTTTTTTTAGAGGAAACTTTATTTAAAAATGTTTTGTGCGGAGTTACTGCTGGAGTTATAGGTGCTTCAATAGCTAATCCTACTGATGTCTTAAAGGTAATATAGATTCAGATGATTTTATATCTATGATGTGATAGTAGTTAAAATTTAAAATAGGCTAAAATTATTTTTTTCTAATTATTTAGTATTATACACTGGCTGTGTGTAGTACTACAGGGTGTGCAGCAATAGGGAAAACTGGCAATTTTCTGATTCTGAAAATATCGTGAGTTTCTCAAAACTTTAGTAAAGCAAAGAAAAGTTTTAAAACAACTAGCGCTCAATGAATGGTTCAATCCTTGAGCGATACTTCACTTACCAAATTTTCCATATATTGATAATTTCTTCATCAATTATTCATAGTATTTTCGACCATTTCCACTTTTTTATTCTAAATTTGATATTCTTTCTACGATATTTAAAAGTATGCATGTAAAACTTAGGAGGTCACGTTTGTTTCACTCAGCTCGCAACGATTCTATCTTATATCTACATCATTTATGGATAATTTTTTTGTCAGACATTTGTCTCTTTTTCGACTATTTCTATATGATTCTTTTAAATTCTGATGTTTTCAATATGATGTTGTGGTTATCGAATTTTGTATTCAAGTAATAATTTTCTCACATGCTCGATTCGCGACTATTCCATCTCAAATTTGCATTAAATTCCAATTGCTTATTTGGCTGTTGTTACGTTACATATCGTTTAATGAGATTTAAGCCCATATCAATTTGTCATTTATCTTATTATTTGATTTTACTCTGATTCATTATTTGCTTTAAATAATAATGTATATTTTATCTAATAAAATTCCTTATTAAAAATAATTTTTGATACAGGGGGAAATCTTTTTTTTTTTACGAAAAAATATCAGGGAATTTAAAAATTTCTTCTCAATGGACACCCTGTACCATGTTTAGTACTACATAAGCTTTGAAATTAAGATTTGTATTATTTTTGCCCGAACTCTAATTTATAACATTAATACCAGTCAAGTTTTATAATAATAACAAAATTAAACAACCTTAAATTATTTTAATTATTATTTTGCTGCCACTTAAGACATTGTAAAGCGCTTCCTGGTAGCCATGTATGCAATCTTTATACTATTTTCCCTTTTCAATAATTCACATTATTTAGATCTAAAATATTTTGTGCTAATATTTAAATTGCAGTAAGTTTTTCAAAGTGAAAGATACAATGCTTCATTATTAGGAAATTGTAAGATGTTATTACTAAGAGTTACTTATCTTTTAAATCAATTTGATTCTTTAGGTTCGTCTTCAAGCAGAAAACAAGGCTTATGCTGAGAAAGGGATGTTCAGGTGCTTTTTAGATATATATTCTAGTGAAGGTTTAAAAGGACTTTGGCGTGTAAGTAATTTTTGCTTATCGAATTTCTACCATTTTGAATAAAAGTCTAGCTTAGTAAAGTTTATTATTTCCAAAGATAATGCTATAGTTAATAACAAACGCTTGTGATATTTCATATTTATAAGTATAACCAATACTGTCTCTCTTGCCAATAAAACTGCAATCATTTAATCAATCATCATACTACCGGAGTTGTATGATGTGTGATTGAAAATTTTAACTGTAAGGAGAAGAGTTCTGTAAGTTTAGGCTTATTCTTTGTTGATTTTAATTGTAATCTAAGGGTTACAACTATGTATAACTCACCATCCTTTGAATAATTTCGGAGTATTTTGTGTTGGAGTTTAACAAACATATGCTTTAATATCTTTTTAGTATTAATTGATTAAAAAAATATAAAATCTGTGATAAACTTCTGAAGTTTGATAATATGTTCTGTCTCAAGGTATTCTTAAAACACTATATTTTAGAGTTCATTTAAATAATTATGTAAATTTTAAAAGTGAGTATTCCGCTAAAAAATAGTTTGCTTGAAAAAAATTAAAAGCAAAGTAATAACCAGCAAAAAGAGCTTGAAGCACTAAAAATGGGGTGTAAAAAAATATGGATTTTGCAATCTTTAATAATTAGTTGAATTTATTACATTAATTCCTGCTAATAGATTATTCACATTACAAGTAAAAGAAAATTAAAAGCATGTCAAAAATCTGAATTGCTATAAAATATTTTGTCATTTTTTGCTATTTTTTATAGAAATTCTTCTAGTAGTACAATGAGATTTGATTAACTTTTTTAATAAAATTTATATTTTGTTCATTTTATGAAAAAAAAAATGAACTATCCATTTTATATATTTTTTTAATTTGTTGTTTGTTAATATTTCTTAAATCTACCCATTATTATTAATGAAATATTTTTTTCCCAAGTCTAATTTTGAGTTAAATTAATATCCTTCACAAAGCTAGTCTGAGCATAAATAACTTAGTGCTTTCCAAATTTAATTACATTCAACCTTAGAGTTTGTGCTTTCATTAGCTAAATTTAGTTGTCATTGTGCCACTTTGAATTATCTATGAAAATAAAAAGGGGTTTATGTGTCTCTCTTTATTATAACTTTAGAACCATTTGTTTTAAGGTTCTAAAAATTTGAACACTTTTAACCTCTCATCTTAAAATTTGCTGCTCTTATCATATATTTGAAAGGGGTGTGCCAAAAACGAATTTTTCATATTGCTTAACCACCATGCATTGTTGCAAATTAAACTGGTAGTGATTCCATTTTTTAAGAATCAAATATTTAAAATATAATATCAGCGATGTTTCATGGCTTAAAACTCTGTTGAATCAAAAATGAGCTAAGCATTCTTTAATAGCTGGTTTTTATATTTTGTGTCAGTTTGGCCCAAGTAAAAAGAAGAAAAAAAACTGATATGAGAAGTGTCATTACTGAACCAATATTTGCAAATCTATCTCAGACTACGTGTTTTTGAGTTTGAAAAACACTTTTGAAACATGTTTTTCAAACTCGAGTAATGTTAAAACATTGGTAATTGATATTGTGAATAATTTTTATTATCATGAATTGGCTATGATCATTAACATTATATTTGGTGTTAAATGATAATGAGTAATTAGCTAAACTTCTAAATAATGTTTTTAATCATATTATATCATCTCCAGGATGGGCAAAAAAGAGTAATAAAAATGTGATAATGTCTTAACTGCGCCTGCATGTTTTTTTTCCTTTTTTTTTCTTTCAGTTTTGAATATTTTAAAGCTTTGTTTAATCTTGTAATGATTTGTTACTTTTATTTTAATGATCATAAAAATTAATCAGGGAATGATTTTTAGTTAATCATTCCATTCCATACCTTTATGCATTAATCAGTAATAAAGTAGCTAATCAAATGTAAATTGAATAACATTTTATTAATTTTAGTGTTTTCCTCTTTAAAAAAAAGTTTCTTTTTTCCAGGGAGTTTGCCCCACTGCTCAAAGAGCTGCTGTTTGTGCTGGTGTTGAGCTTCCTGTTTATGATATCACAAAAAAGAATCTCATTATGTCTGGAGTCATGGAAGATGGCATATTTACACATTTTGTGTAAGTAAGGTCTTTTTTTTGCAGTGTTTGAAAAAGATATTTTACTCCTCCTCTTTTTTAAACAAATGTCCTTCTATATTTTTTTATATCAAACTTTTTTTAGGTACATATAGTTGATGTACCTAAAGTTTTTACTTGATTTAATACTTATTTTTAAAAATGTTAATTCACACAAATATGTCTTATTAAAGTATTTACATACATACATAGCAATTTCTATCAACATTATAAAAGTTTAAACATATTATATTTTTCTGTGTAGGTTGTCCAATTATGCAAATCGACCACTTATTTTAAACTTAAAATGAATTTCTCAACTAGAAAAGAGTAAAGTTTCTGATTATTTCTTAACCGCTTTCCTGATTATCTCGAGAAAACTCGGGCGTAGCAGAATTTGTCAGTTTGTTTTATTTTATCACGTTTTTACTCGGCTGGAAGCAAACAAAACATAATCTGCTGTGTTTGGAAATTTGCCACATTTTGTTTTGGAGTTTAGCTGTTGGATTGTGGGACTGTACACTTTGTGCGATCGCATATACGATGGTTACTGAATTTACATAGGGAAAAAAAAGAAGCAAAAATGGCGCATCACTTCACTAGTGTTTTTAAAAATTATCACTTTGTGTTGTTCCTTGTTTTAAAAACTGTCATACAAAGACTAATATTTAACTTATTTCATTTGCTTGAGATAACTCAGGATAGTAAACTAATGGTAAATTAAATAATTTTTACACATAAAAAAAATTAAAAATTCAACTTAAAACTTGTGTATCATGTTTTGCTTTAGTTCCTTGTATTTATTAATGAAATAAAAAAAAAAATCAAATTTTTATGCATTTTTTTCTTCAAAAAAAAAATGCTAAGGGAAGCAGTCAAGGAAGAATTTTTAGTTACTAAGTTTTGGATAAAAAAAAATCCGTGATGTATATGTTAAACTAACTAGGTTAGAAACGAAATACATTTTAGTAAGGTATTAGTAATATCAATTGTGAATATAATGAATGTTCTCCATTTCTGCTTGCATAAAAGTGTGAATGCGTATCTCCCACAAGACAGCGTGAGCTAGAAAAAAAATATTGAGCAGCTTAATCAGGAATAACTGAAGCTGAAGTAAAAAATTAATGTGAAAAACTGAATGCTGAAAATAAAGCTTTGTGATATCTGTGTACCTCATCCACATTTAGAGTGACACATGATATGGGATCAACTCCCCTTAATCAGGATTAAAAAAAATTAACTCAAATTTTTATCTGTCTGGAAATTACTCTTAACATATTTTTCTCACCTGTAAAATAAGTGACTTCTCTTATCTATTTTTATTTAAAAAAAACTACATAATTTTGCATTTTGATTTTTAACATTACTCTGCAACAACACTAGACTTAACACTTGATATGTTTGACAATTGTAAATCCGAAATTTTAATTTTAACTGAAGAAGAAAAATGGTATAGAATGATTATTTTAATGAATTTTTTATTAGATTGGAGACAAAACTTTAAAATACCTTTTATACTAATTTTAGTATGTAACTTGATTAATTAATGTGTATTTTTATGTTCACAGGTCTAGTTTTACTGCTGGCTTAACTGGAGCAGTTGCGTCCACCCCAATCGATGTTGTTCGAGTGAGTTTGCTCTTTGTCTAATTTTCTTTTTGTTGAGTTACTTAATAGTTAAACAGTCATTTTTTTAAAAACAAATATTTATATTATGTGTTAAAAATAATTATGCATATATTATTATAATATCGTGATATTATTATAAAATTTTTATTAAAAAAAATTATATTTTTTCCACTTACAATTTTGTATTTCTTTATTAACTATAATTTAAAATCATAAGAATGTGTTGATATATTAAATGTGTATCATCAAGACAAAAACCGTTTTTTTTTATGATTATAAAAAGCCATAAATATGAACAGACAAGATAAAACAAACTATTTATTATCTATTTTCACTGCTTGTCTGTCCATTCCAACTGAAATATTTGCATAGGGGGTTGTTACTTTTATCCTCGGATTGCATTCACATGTTACTGCAAATAATTATTTTAAAACCAATGTTTTGGCGTTCTCAGTTGGCAGTGTCATTTGTTTACAAACTTTTTAAGTAATATTAAAACTTGGTAATTCTAATTTTTTTTTTTTTTTTTAGCAGATTTCATCAAACCTGACATTTTTATAATTACATTCAAAATCTTTAGCTACAATACTTTTTTTAAAATCATATTTACACATGTATGAACAGAAGTGAATTTGTTTCAGTATTCTTTGTCAAAATGTTGATCAATTGTTTAAAAAAAATTTTTTTTGATATACTTTTAAATAATTTAATTACTTTGAATTTAGTTTTTAACATGTTATTTAAAAACTGTTATTCATAAAAACAGGAGATTTTTTTCAACTCTGTTTTTGATATCCTTGGGGTTTTCCATCATTGATTTTTTGAGCCACTGAAATTCTTTGGTTCACCTGGTTTAATCTTGTAACAATGTGTAATCTATCATTATTGATGAAGGATTATTCTTTGGTTTTAGACACGGTTGATGAATCAAAAGAAGTTAAGAACAGCTATTGTTAGTGGAACTGAAGCTCAAGCACAAGTCTTATATACCGGTTCTTTTCATTGTGCTGTCCATGTAAGTTTTTTTTTCTTTTGTTCTTAATAAAAACGAATGTAATAAGTATACATTAAAATAAAAGCCATAAATTTTCTACTGAAAGGTTGAATTTTTTAGTCCTAGGCTATAATTATTCTAATCGTTTATATAAGTTATATAATAAGTTATTCATTAACAACACAAATGGTTACTAGTTTCGTGCTTTTGTGTTTCAATATGTTTGGATATTTTACATATGGATTACTTATTTTGAAGAACATATGTATTGCACTGAAAATTATTTCTTAAAAACATAGCTTGGGCTCTAGAAAAATTTTACACAATTTACAAAAATAGTTTTTTATGAAGAGTGAAAGGTTTTGTGATGAATGATGTATAATAATTTCATGCTTAAAAAAGTAATTTAAAAAAAAAGATTTATTTCAGTTTACAGTTAATTTTTTGCTGAATCTATTTATTTATGTCAATTTATAAAGAGCAATTGGATGCAAGGTAAGAACAAAGCATTACTCTGCATTTATTTTTTTTCTACTAATTTATTTCCAAGATTTAAATTCAGCGCTTTATGAATTTATTTGCTCTGCATTTATTTTCTAGACTTAAAGTTACTTGGTGATCTTTCCTCCTCTTTCTTCCATTTGTATACTGAGTATGATAATATTGCAAATTTTGTACCTTAGGTTTGACCTGTTTTAGCCATGTCTTGCTATGAACCATTTAACCTAAATCAATTAACAATTTAAACCGTAATGCATATTCAGCTAAAAACTTTCCATAAAGTAATGGAATTTTTTAAAATTTTTTTTTTATGAAGTGACATGACCCTTCAAAAAACAACCCCAAATTCTGCACCAGAGTGTTTGTTCTTAATTGCGCTTTAAATTTTATTTCAACAGAATTTTATGAATTATTACTCTTTTATTATAGTTATACAAGGTATTTCTTAATATATATTTTTTATATATCTCTTGATTATATTATTTTTCTTTCAAATTGAAATAGTAAGTTGATGATTTTTTTTTTTTGGCAAGGATTTTTAAAATCTATATTGAGACCTGTAGAGCCTCGATGGCTCAGTGATTAAGGCATTAAACTGTCATTGTGAAAAACTCTGTTTGGATTTCCAGTGGTGGCTTGAAGCCTGCTTGGTTTCAAATTGATGGGTACCAGTTTGTCTGTCTAGTAGAGGCGGCCTGTGTACAATGCTGACAACATCGCCACAATCATGCCGTTGTTCACAAAAATGTATAGCTTTCGTGATCTCTTGGCCTCTAACGTGCTATTGCAAGAATGATCTTATATTATTAGTGGAACTTCCTGTATATGTAATGTAATAACATTTGTATTGCTTTTGTTTTATTTGTAGGTTTGTATTTTTATATAATATAAATAATGAACATATTATATTCTAAGTTGGTATTTTTTAAATTTACTTAATTTAATGTTTTCTATATTCTCTTGGCTAATATATGTATTTTTTTTTTATAGACTGTGCAAACAGAAGGACTGTTAGCTCTCTATAAAGGCTTTGTGCCAACGTGGGTCAGGTTAGGGCCCTGGAATATTATAGTATCCTTTTTAATTGTATATTTGATTGATCTGTTTAATTATTATGCAAAAGTTAAACTGAAATTAATTTTTTAAAAAAAGAAATCTTTCTGTAGTTTAACATAATGTTCACTGTGAGAATTTACTTTTGAACAACGTACGTTTTAGCATACCTGCACTAACTTTTGCTGCCTTAAACTTAGTTCTTATATTAATGACCTAATTATTCCTAAATGTAATAAAAGCATTATTAATTTTATCTTATAAATTTAAGTACACATACAAAAGTTTTGAATGAAAAATATTTGTGAATCTGAACTTTTATTTTCTTTAATAGAATTATAGCAAGATCTTAAATATCTTGAGGGGTAAACGTTAAGAAACTGGACCAAAATGTCCATAACTAAAAGATATTACTAGTCCCTGCACATTTTCATTGTCCCATTTACATGTCATTACGTTAGATAAAGTGAATTTAAATGAAAAATTACTATACAAAGAATGTATTATGTCATAATTATGATAAAATGTGATTTTTTGTTACAAGAAAGCACACCTAAACTTAAAATCTAAAATAGCAGAATACCATTAATTTATATTGAATGCTGGTCTGGAGCTGGTATTGATAATTACTTTAGGGTGCTCCAAGTGAAATAATAGTTGGCTTGGACGAACGGATCACTGTTAATTTCAAGACCTGACCTTCGTTGAAAATGAATTTTATTATTAATTTTTTTTTACTCTATTAATTACTTACATCTTTTTGAGAGAAATTTAAAACGAATATAGTCATTAAATATATACATGACTAATAATAAATTAAATATACTAATAAATTAAATATATACACGAATATAGACATGTTTTAAATATTTTGGTTAAAAATGTTTTTGAAAAAAATCCTGGTATGTTTTAATCTTTTGACACCTTTTAATTGGCACTTCTGCCTTTTGTTATATGAAATTATATATATTTTTTTAAAGTTTATTGAAACCAGTTTTAAAAACAGTTGTAAAATTTCTTATGCAGGTTTTGTAGTGTTTTAAAATTAATTTTTGGTTTGAAAGCAAGAGGCAAGCTAACTTGTTCATAATTATTCATTTTAATTATGCGGGATATAATTTATTTAGAATTTCAAGTTTTGAAAATATCGATAATTTAAATTCATAAAGACATTAATTTTAGAAATGCGCCATTTATGATTTTACTCAAGAAAATTTCAGAATTTTTGAGTTTGCCTCAGAATCACCCCTGTATATATGTATATAAAACTACTTGAAATTGAAAATATTTTTATACCCAAATTGTACCTACTGTGGGGACAATCAGACAATCGAACACTTGATCATGAACTGCCCACACTTCCAGACACTCCGTGGAAACCATTTTGCAGGACGAAATTTGCTTCAATGCTTTGCTAAGTTGGTCTGTAGAAGCATCGTTAAAAAAATTATAAAGGTAACATTGGAGGACATTCTGAACCACATTTAACTATGCTCAGAGCCTGCGAACACTATTGCTGGTGTCTTGTGTTTCTATCTAATTTCATTTTAAACTTCTCTACGTTTTAACTTGTATTGTTTTTATAAATTTTTAATTTAACAAGCATTGTTTTTATCAACTTTTAACTGATTGTTTTGATCCTTAACTTGTTCTGCCTTTTAACCTTTTTATCGAATTTTAACTTCTATATTTTATCACTGTTTTGCATGTTCCTGTAAAGTTTTAACATTTATTGGTTTTTGGGTGATTTTGTTTTTTTAACCTTTTTACTACCTTATTATTTTAATTGGTTTAAACTTGTTTTATAGAATTGTATTGAACATTATTTTAGATATTCGGATTTTTATATTCACTGTTGATGTAACTTTTAGAGATTTACCTATTTTTAATGTATCATTTGTGTATGTATCAACTCTCGTATGCCCTAAAATAGGGCGGGGCGAGATAAGAATAAACTATCCTTATATTAACAAAAAGCTTAGATCAACTAAATATTAATTCATTTTACTTGACTAATTTTTTTCTAACTTTAAAAGCAATTTAATATCATTTGATGCTTTTTTGTCTGTGAAATCTGTATTGAAAAAGACAATCTTTTTTTGCTGTAAATTTTCAAATTATTTATCTTTCTGTTTAATGACATACTTTATTCACCTTAACCTTTTTTCAGTTTTTTATAATGTATGAACAGATGAAGAAATTTCATTAAGAAGAGCTTACCTTGAGTTTTTTTACCACTCATGGACAAGTAACTTAAAAGCCCTTTTAGTGTGTATTGAAGAAAACAATGGCCTATGCTTAAAACAATTTTGCTGCTTCTGCACTCATTATATTTCATGGTTGTGTCGGAGAGTTTGCCTGCCCCTGCAGTATTAGACATTTTTTAAAGAAAAAAATATGAAATCTTGTTAGGACAATTTTAGAGTCAAATCATCTTGTTTATTTATTTATTTTGTTTTGTTTTAAAAGTGTCTATTTTCAGCAGATTTACTGAAAATTTATATTCACACTTACATATATATACATATTGTACATATTCTTCTTTATACATACCTTTCTTGTTTTCATTGTTCCAAATGTGATAAAATTCTAATGATAAATAAAATTTTATCTCCCTTAATATTGCTTACTTGTATTTCTTTTATCAAATCCCAATATTTTTTGAGTGTTTTAACTAAGGTAAATGGGGATACTGTTTGAAATATAGTTGATGTTTTTTTTCTTTTAACATGGATACAAATTTCTGCCATAGCATTAATAAAGCATATTAATTATTAGTTAGCTTCTAAATCCAAAGATATGCCTCCACATACTTTTACTTAGCCTTATATATAAGTTCATAATTTTTTAAAATCTAAATTAATATTTTTTTTTGCATTTAAGATAAACAAAGTAAAGATTTATGCTTCCCCCCCATTTTATTGTGTATTATAACTGACAATTTAATGTACTATTTATTAGTAATAGATAATAAAAAGCAGATTTTTTTTTAAAGAAAATGTATTTTGTTTTTGTACAGAAATTATCTGTCATGTTTATTTTTAACTGTCTTTTTCCATTTTACTATGGAAATAGAGAAATAAAAATTTAAATAAATTGAGGGACCGTGGTAGCTGACCCTGAGACCCACCGAGTACATGTGATATACGTGCTCAGAAAATCTGTTAAATCAAATGTCCTGTGATAAGTTGCTGAGCAGGTCCATGGGTACTGGGATCTGGAAAAAATTTCTTTCCCCCTCAGATCTATGTCTAAATTGAGGGGTGTTGCTGCCATCTATCTGTGGAGTTCTGAGCTAAGGCGTACTTTCACCCTTATGGTGCTCTCTTGTCAAACGATAGGCTCACCAATAACCAAAATATCTTATTCACCGTCTATCCTGGAAAAGCAAACCCTACTAGATGTTTTGTTGTCCTCTATGTCGTAGCAGAATATATTATTCCATTGAATTCGGGGAGATGGGTCGCATGGAAATTGAACCATCTTAATTCAGTTAAATTAGAGTGTACATGTATAGTACATTCAAAAGTAGAACAACTGCTACCACTTGCAAACTAATTTTTTGCCATCGAAATCAATTAACCCCTTAACAATCGGTTAATTGTCACGAAAACGGTCATAAAAGTGTTTATCTTTATATCCCTGAAAATTATATAAAAATATGTGTATGAACAATATATATTAATTTTTGATTTGTTTTTAGCTTGAAAATTTTTTAGAAGTGAATTTTTAGGAAAAGCCAACATTCTATGACTTAATGTTGGTTTTCCAGCAAGCAAGGAAAATTTAAAAAATTTGTGTTTTAAACATAAAAAAAGAATTTTATTAAAGTTATGTATAATATAAATAAAGATTAGTAATTTTTTCTTGTGTAATAAATTTCAAAGCATGAGATACAGAGGAAAACGTCACAATCTGGACAGTAGTACAGAGTTTCCTTCCTACATCTCTTATTGTTTTCATCTCTTCTGGAGTAACAAACTTTCTTCTAAAAACTATCTACAATTACCTTAAAAATATCCTGGTACTGCCATCTGGTGTGTAAAATGAGAAATAAAATGTTTTCCGTGCAAAAGACATGAATTAGTTTTATTCTTATTGGCTCGTTACTACTGAACACTCAAGCGCGGAAATATCACGGGATGCGAGAAATAGAGGGCGAAACCTCACCCCATCATTTTCACGGGAGCGAGAAATAGAGGGCGAAACCTCACCCCATCATTTTCACAGGAGCGAGAAGGAAGGGGTTAAAAAATAAGTTGAAAGGTAAGTGGAAAATATTAGAAATCAATACAATTGAACCACCTCTGCAAATACTGCCTCCTAACGTTCAGAGCACGAAACATAGTCAGGAATATGGTCAATATAGTTGTAGAAAATTAAAATCTAAAGTTTGCATAGTTTTGTTTAGACTTAATAATTTTAAAATATCATAAGATAACTGTAATGTAATGGCGTTTTATATGCAAGTTTGCTATCATTACGGAGAAGAAGAAAAAATTGTCCAGAAAGTGTTGCAAGTTGGTATCTCTGATACAGTGTTGTAGAACTTGACATTTCTTTTATTAGAATATAGACTCTGGTGTGAAGAGGGTCGTGCACCAATAAATAGTAAAGATGATCGGGAGGTTTAAAAAAACGAAATTCCGGTATCAGACTAAATCTTATAATCATAAACCATTGACCGTTCTACCGAACGCAAATTTTGTATGAGATTTGCACAATACAAATGCATATCACATTTTTATACAGTTATCTTTGAATTTTATTCAATATTATTTTATTAACTTTAAATAAATATAATTTTAATTCATCGTTTCTAATTGTACATTTCTTTAATTATCCTATTAAAATAAATTTCAGCATTAAATTTTCGAATTTCATGTCCTTTTTGCCTTAAGCGGATACCTCTCTTAAGCGAACTCAGCGACCAACTCTTTGTCCCAACGATGTCTACTTTTCTAAGAATTAAAATTCTGCCCAAGAGTAAAATATATCGTGCCTAAACTGTTTATTTCAGCTTTGATTGTTAGGAAATCAATAAAATACATGGATATTCAAAACTGAAATTATTTTTGTGCATAGTTAAGGTAAATATAATTCTGAACTTGTGTCCAACATGAATGAGTGTTACTCGGTAATGGATACCCAGCAAAATTGGACTGGTCTGAGGATTAAAAACCGGGTAGCAGGGCTGATTGTGCTCCGGAAAAAATCTGGATTTCCGGAATTTTTGCTAACAGTGATCCGGAAGTTTCCGGAAATTGAAGGTCCAGACGTTTCAAAAATGCATTGATCACAGAAGTTTCCGGAAATCAAATTTTCAAAGGTGGAACTTAAAAACACAGTTTATTTTATTTGTTTGTAAGGGAGAGCCAGAGAGATACTTTATAAGCTTATATTCATGATTAATATTAATTTTTTATCAGTAAATAGTTGTTATAATCATAAACTCAAGAAAGAAAGACATATTTGTAAATTTTAATTACTTCTCCAGGTCATCATAGGTATGTATAAATGGTATAGGTATGTGTAAAATTTTAAATATATATTTTAAGTTAACTAAGAAATATTGAGAAAAAAACCTTGCTTAAATGTTTTTCTAATTTTTCAATTTAAAATGCTTTTTTTTTTTAACTCAGGAAATTTTCCGGAATTTTGACTTGGGTTCACAATCACCCCTGGGGTAGTCAAGTTATTTTGCTGACCCGAAAACCGGTATATTCCTAGTTTAGATTTTTAAATTTTTTTTTAAAAAAAAGATTTTTTTAGTCCCTCTGTTACCACGTAAAGTTTAGAATAACTGGCATAGAATATGCTTACATCCTCGCTAGTGCAACGTTAACCAGTTTTCAACCAAAGATGTGTAAACGCACCCTTTAAATAAATATTTTTTGTATTAACCCTGTTGCGTATATTTTTTCCCTAATTTTATTTTTCTGCTATTATCATGGATCAAGAAGACATCGATAAAATTTCCGCAATTCAATCGGAGTAAGCACTTTAGTTACTTACTTAACGTGAAACGATAAAACAAAAATTTATTAAAAACTAGTGTTATCAACTAAAATGGTTTGTCTAATGGTGCATACACGCACCATTTTATTTTTTAAATTAAATATTATTTTTCATGCACGAAACTTTTTTTTTATGTCTTAAAGAATGTAATTTTAGCATATTTAAATGAAAATAACATTGCATTTTACAAAATTTCTGTGTTTGGCCTGGCATGCCTAAATTAAACCAGAGTATTAGTTTATTAAGGAAAGGATCTTACCGTACATACGAGAACCCGGACATTTTTTGTCTTGGCCTCGACTTCATTTATAAACAAAAGACGAAAAAAAGCGTTCTGATTTTTTCCCCCTTAAATAGTACGGAGAATTATTGCTGGAAGAACAGCTGTTTAAAACAGCTGAAAACTCCGTTTCAAACGATAAAATTCTAAGTCACTAACCTTCAAATGCGTTGCTTATAGCCATATATTTATTGTCTATAAATAGATTTTGTTGAGCCGTTTACATGCAGCAATGTTACCTCCAGTTATTATGGTAAGCGATTATTGATTTTATTTAAACGAGGAGCAAGTGAATTATCATAATCACCGTGTTTTAAATTTTTATTTTATTATTATTTTGACTTCTCTTTTTTCATTTAAAACAGTAAAGCGTTTAAACTCTCCGTTGCCTTTAAAATCATTCAAACATTGTTTAATACTGGGTTCTTAATGTTATTTTACTGTATTCTTAACCTTTAGCCCACAGGCACGAATACGGAGATTTTCCCAGAGATTCCTATCGCTTATGGGAGTTTTTCCCAGAAGGACTAAAAACTGGATATCTTTTTTATTTCTAGCTTGAAATGAATGTTCCAAAAATCAATAAGCAATGAAAAAATTTTACTTTTCGCATTTCCGGGGGCAGTTCCCTGCAAAAGTTTAATTTCATGACGATCAGTCAATAGCTCGAATATCCTCGTGACCTCTAGGGTAAGAACCATGAGTATGGCTTCTCCTTCTAAACAAGTGACGACGAAACGAATTCTGCTGTAGTCAAATGTTTCCAACATTCAACTTGAATGTTCTCAATATTCATTTTCAAAAGAAGGAGGGGTGTAATCCTATTTTTTACCGACCGCATCCTCTGCCCGTAGCTGCGTTAAGCAATTCGCATACAAATGTGAGCTTTTGTGTTGAACACAAAGAGCAGCTTATTAAACAAAAATGCCAAATTGATCCCTCTCTCCCCAAAAAGAGATACAATCTGTGTTATGGCGGACTCTGCGTATGGCGGAAAGGATATATCTTTTCGGAATTATTTATTTATACCAGTTTATAAGCTAAATACACAAGAAAGCTTTATAAACCTTAGAGCTAAAGCGTGGTACGCGTACCTCCAGGGGTTCGTGTTCTTATGCGAAATATTTTGCAACAAGCGAAAATTTTATTTAAAAAAAAAAAGCTAGTCATGAAAATTTACGATTACGTATTTTTCTATTGGCTATTTCTTGCAGAGTTAACAGTTAATAATTAGTGCTGTCAATAACCAGTTGCTTTTACTTATTGTTTTGTGCTATTTTTTTATAGTAAAGGTTTGTAATAAATTCTACTTATTTTGATTGTTTTTATAAAATTTTATCTTTAACGTAGAATATGGATCGCTGGTTAGTGTCTACAAAACTTTGTAACAAAAAAGAAAAACAAGCATATTTTTAAAAAAATACAATCACTTTTTAATTAGTGGTACACCACGTTACGAAAAAAAACAAAAACACAAAAGACATAAGTTTGGGAAATACTGCCCTAGTGGAGCGAAACGATACATACTGCGGAATTTACCTTCCCTTTGTAGTGCACTTAGTGAAAAGGTGACACCTTTTGGCCACGAGGCACCCATATTTATTTATTGTTACACATACATATGTAGGTTTGTATGCTCATTCAAGCGCGAAGGTGGTGGGTCCAAATCCCGCCGTAACCCTGAATACATTTTTTGTTATATCCTTCTCTAAATTGTTCTATCTGTTCTTCTACTCTTGACAGAGGTCTTTAAGCCTAAATTGAGCAAACAAACCTGCCAATGTATGTAATTTCAATATGCTCGTTACTAAGTAAGCTTATAAGCCTTTGCAAAATTGAAGGACAAATAGCACTAGTTAAAGAGATATAATAAAAGATGCACGGTCCCGCGGTGGACTGATCGTTAAGACACGGTTCCCAGCATATCACCGAATTCAAGCATCACTGACTGCGGTCAGCGTACGGGTGGGTGACCACTTGGATCAGTCTGCGTAGGGACCGAGGGTGTGCGGTATTGGTCCTAGTTGAACTATTGTACCGTTAAGTGCTCGACTTCGCTTGCAGGTCGTCGGGCTACCGAAGCTGGCTGTGCCACCCCCTCTGCAGAGGATCAAAATTGTGATGGCATGTCTTCGGATCATCCTCACGGATGTTTCCTAGACCGTCGTCAATAGCCCATTGTGCAGCTCTAGTGCGACGTAAATGAACTACTACTACTACAAAGATGCGCGCAGTGTTTGAACAGGATTCAAACCTGTTACCTCTACGCTACAGGATGTTTGGCGGTACGGCGAATCCACTTGGTCAGGAAGACCTCTAAGCTTTTTTAGCAAATCTTAAGTCGGTAAAAAATTATAGCATTGGCATAAAGAAATTAATCTATTAAACATTCAATGAGTAATTAGTGAGACTTTTGATCATGAAACCTGTTTAACTTTTGTACTTAATCCGTACTTTTGTTAATTGTAGTTGAACCAGTTCACCTTTTTTAAGAACGGTAATTGGTTTAAATCTTTGGGTCCGCTCCAGTTGAACTTTTATTAAAAATGTCAATAACAGCATTTTAATTGCAAATATCAATGCACTATACGAAATCAATATTTATTTAATGATTATAACTTAATATTTTAAACGCCAATCTGTATTTCGGATAAGTTAAAGTTTTTTCTTCTGCTGGAGAATAATGCAATTGTGTTGTCTAAAATTTAAAAGAGATCTTTGATCTGCTTTAAATTTTATGAAATTGCTTGATGATAATCAAAATACTTCAGTAATATTATGGGAAATGCCTATGAAAACGAGTTAACTGTTCTTAAATAGATGAAATATCTTGTGAAGCAAACTGTAAGTAGTTTTATTTAATATATCAAAAAGTTTGTTTCCTTTACTTCTATCTTTTCTGAGTAATTGATTATAACTAGTCTGTACTATTAATTGAAAGGCAAAAAAGTAGTTTATATTAATCTCAAACAAATGCTTGATATGAACAAAAATGCCTGAAGATATGTGTACAAACTGTTTATTAAAACCAGGTAAAGTAGTTTACGTAAATAACTAAATAAAATATTGAACATAAACACACATTCTAGCATTTTAAAATGAACCGTTTAGTTTTCAATGAATATTTTTCCACGCAAACCCAACAAATAAATTGTAATGCTTTACATGAATTGTGATTTTATGAATAAAATGATAATAAAGACAAATTGAAAGTTCCATCTTTTTCACAGAAAAATCAGAATTAAAATTTAAAAGACAGTTAATAATAAGGGCCTAGACCGTAAAATAAAACTAAATATTACTGCAATCCTCATGATTATTAAGTTATAAAAGTTTAAAGCTAATGTACCAAACTTCAGGTTTTAAGAAGAAAGTTCTAAAAAATGCATTTTTATGCATTCTAAATGTAAGTTTCTTTGAAAAAGAAACCTTGTTTAAAATAGTTTTTTTTTTTTTTTAAAAATCATAAATTGTTGTTGAAAAAATAATTTAATTTTCATAATATCTAAAATAGTTTCGTTATTATTATTTTTTTAAAGCTTCTAAAAATCGTTTTTTAAAGTCGTAATTAACATTCTTTTTTTTTCTTCCACGGTTGCCTAAAATTAGTGACAAAATTTATCTCTTGTAACTCAGAACGCTGAAATTCGACCGATAAAATTTATCTCTAATTGATTCTTAACTCGAAAACAATTCGTCTGCATAAAGCACTGACACTTCACTAAGTTTAAAGTCTGCTAATTTGCGATCATAATTTTTCTTTGTTTTCCAAGATTTTCACCTGCATGGTTCCAACACTATCAGTGATCAGATCAATATGCTTTCAAAAAGAACTTTGAAAATAAATTGTCCATCATAAGTATTCCAAAATTATTTATTTAGAACAAAATAAGAATGTTGAAAAATAGATCTTCTAGTTATCCTCAGGTAAGTTGATTGCCAAGTCTGATTAAAAGTTTTGATTTGTATTGTATTTTTATTCTTATTTAATGAAGCAAATTTTTAAATTATTTCTGGTACTTAAGACGGGAACTATGCATTTTGTAATATACCTGCTTTGATTCACATAGTGCTATATGTGCAGCTTTCTTTACACTTTATTATTTTTCATGTTTATTAATTGTTTCGATTTTGTACCTTAAACTTTTTAAAATGACGTTTGGATACAACTTTGTGCTTATTAGTTTTCCATTTGAATTACTACTATAATGATTGCTAATGTATCGTAATATATACGGTCAAATATTCGATTGTGTTTTGTATTTTTGAAATAAACCTAAATTATATAGCTTTTGCACCATTACATATAATGCACATTAATTGTTGGGTTGTTTTTCAATTGATTATGTTAACTACGAGTATTTTGTTTATTGAATTTTAATAACTTTAACTAATTACGAGTATTTATATACGGTCATATCGATTTTTAAAAAAATTGTCAACTTTACATTTTTGTTTAATTCCAACCAAGCACAACATGTTAAAACTATTTGTTGGCAGCTGAAAGATTATATTATATATATGAAATGTATCCATTTGATATATATACATATATGTATATATATATATATATCAGTAATTAAGTCACTGTGAAGAAATGGGATTCAAAGCACAGTTTAAAGTCTAAACAGTTTAAGAATCCTATTAGCTTTGATAATCTTTTGGAAATTTACCACATTCCTTGTCAGTTCGACCTTGGCTGTTGTTGGAATCATCCAGAGGAATCACCACATTGTTGAAATCTGTCGACCACGTTGTTGGAATCTTGTACATAAATTCAATTGCTACAATTCCAAAATTATTGCCACCCTAGTCACATTAGCTGAACTTGGTACTCTAGAATCTTGTTTTATTCATATGAATGCTGATTCCCTTGTTAATGACATTAGTTCCTCACCACCTCTCTGTAGCGCGTGGAAATGCATTTTACCTTGATTTGCCAGTGTGGTTTTTATTGTTCGGCTTTCATCTTTTTATCTCTCGGCTACTGTGGTTTTCTAGTATTGTTGATCACCTTTATTTTACGTTGGCTACTTTACGCTTTTTATATAAAATCACTTTGTTTCTTCCCATTCACTTCTGGCAAGTCTTGAAAATGAGCGCCTATTTTTGAGCCGCTTGAAACATAACTACTGTTTTTTGCTATTTCTTAAGTGAATGAAGTGTTCAGTCAGGTAATATCTGTGGATATATTTTCAAACTTATATTGAAATTAGATGAGAATAAATTATTTGATTTTGCTTCAAACCGTGTATTTCTATCTTCTTTCTGTTTTTTTTTTCATTGAATTTTCAAATTATTGGTGATTTTGGTGATCAAATTATTGGTGACAGACTTTCTGAAACAGCCCTTCGCAACAAAATTTTATTATGTTTGCCGCTTATGATTATAATTTTTAATCTTAAAGTCATGGTGGCTCAGATGATAGAGCGTTCGCTTTCCAATGAGGTGTCCTGGGTTCGACTCCCAGAGATGGCCTGGTTGATACGAATTCCGCCCCCGGCTCGCACCGACCACAGTGATGAGATAAGATAGCCTCAGAGACAGATGGATCATGGGTTGGCCCCCTTGATGTTAGGCTAACCATTGGAGGTTTTTCGTGGTTTTCCTCTCTACGTAACACAAATGCGGATTAGTTCCATCAAAATGTCCTCTACGAAAGCAAGTTTCCCACCCATTACTTGATTCGGGAGTTCTCTTTGTCTTCTGAATTGGGTTCAAAATTACAAAACTACGGAGTTGAATATTAGCAGTCGTAAACCCAAAATTGAGTTGGCTGTGTTCAACTACTGTTATAAAATAAAATAAAATTCTTAATCTTGGAAATAGTTTACTATTTTTTCATGCTTAGTTGTGTTATTAGTTATTATGTGTGTCGATATTACTTTTAAACTTTTCAAATCAGCTTTTATACGCGTTTCGTGTCATAAATCATATTTTCCGACTGATAATAATTTTACGAAACAAAAAATTGCTTGTGTTTTGTACTCCACGAAATAATTGCACAGGTTTAAAATAGGTAATAAAATTGTGAAGTAACTTTGTTCACAAATTTTAAATGGAAAGATTTGCATTTTGCACAAAACTTGAAATCTTTAACAAGTCACAAATAATTAGTACTTTAATTTTAAAAAATTTTAATTTTAAAGAATTTTACGCATAAAGCAATCATTTAGAGTTGTTATATTAGTAGAATATTGCCATTAATAGCCAGTATTTTAAAAAAAAAAAATCAAAGTGGAAGCATAAAAATTAAAAAAAAAAAGAACTCTCTACGAAGATTTGAGTATAAACTGTGAAAAGAATTTAAACTCAGTAATTGATCGAGAAACTTCAAATGACTAAACAAAATAATTATAGATAAAAACTTAAATTGGAAAAAAAAGGTAATAAATGGTACGGAACTGAACTCACGTTCGGGAGAGCGGGAGTTCGAACCCAGACAGCAGAAGACCCTCCGTGTAGTAAATGGTGACTGGTGCACATTAAACCTGTCGGGTCTACAAGTTCTCCATACATCCATAATAAATTATGCCTCTGGGGGTACTGGATTGGAGATTGAGCAGTCTCTGGTTGAGATCAAAAATACGATCTGTGGATGAATGCATGGTTGTATGAATGGGTCCGCCATATAAACGGGTGTGACGTATGGGTGTGGCAGAAGTAAAATTCGTGGCCATAGATGGCGCCACTGGAAAACAAGAACAATCGAATCCTCAGTGCTTTAATGGCCTTCAGCAACAACAGAGGTAATAAAAAAGCATTATAATATTGGAGTTTGTTAAAAATTTATGTACAAAAAACTAAATAAAAAAACTTACAAGTTAATTAAGAAAAATCTCACTATTATAATAGAATGAACTATAAAAAAAAATTATATATCGATTTTCAAAAAACTTTACAATAAATAAAGAAATGAACTTTGTTAAAAATAGATGAACTTTAATATTGAAATTGGTTATAAATATGTGTCCAAATGTAAAATAAGTACATGAGATAACGTACGTGAGATAAGTAATGGTTTTTCGACAAGTTACTCACAAAAAAAAAAAAAAAATATGTAGTTTTGAAGTTAGTCTTATTTGAAACTTATCTACATTTAAAAAAAAATCGTAAGCGCTATCGATGTTTTAGGCGATGTTTAGTGAATCTTGATATAGTAAGTAAATTTTTTTTTAAAAAAAGAAGGAAAAAGGTGGGACTTGGGGAAAGAAAAGAAGATAGCTTAATGACTCTGCGAATAGAAAAATAAATTATAAACCTATAATTTATGATACAGCTGTCGGCGAGTACATACATTATTATTTCACGTTCTAGAGTACCATTAACCCAGGGCTAAGAGAATAGAAGGGCTGGTGCACTCCTTTGAAGAAACACTCGCCGAGCCAAACCTCCGATTTTCTCCTGTGACGTCACTGTGGCGCGAAGCTTGCACTTTTACTTCAAGAACGGAGCGTTCGGTCTAACTAGCTCTAACTAATATTGGAGCATTCCTTTTTGCGACATATTCCAAGACATTTGTTGTTTTATAAAATGATTTTCCTCAGTTTTTTGCAGTGAATTTACAAAAATTTAATATTATTAATGAAATGCCAGTTTGCGCGATTGCAACTTGCAAAAATTCTGATCGAAACACAAAAGGAAAAAATCTAATTATCCACGTGTTCCCTAAAGTAAATGAACAACTATGTGAAGAATGGATTCAGCGAATTGCAAACGAAATGACACAGTTAATATAAAGCAGCAATACGTTTATTTTATCGTTATGAACTTTTATAAAAATTCACCATCTAAAAGAAACCGCCTCGTTACTTCAAAAAGAAGGGTAGGCGAAAAAATTAAATATGGATGAAGTCAAAGAAAGTTAAAGCGTAAATTAAAAGTATAAATAAAATACATAGTATATAGTTAAAATTCTCCTAATTTCATAACATATTTTTCAATGTTATTCTAAATATTTATGATTTTTTAAAATTATTTTCTCTTAAAATTAAATATCTATAAATTATATTATCTTAAATTTAAATATCTATAAGCAATTGTAAAATTTCAAATATCATTATGAACCTAAATTATTATTTTGTTTCAGTAAGTAGCGTATATGGTTGATGTTTCCTAATGATTAAGTATGAACAAATTGCTATTTACGGCACATTTTAAAATCAGAATTCTAAATTTAACCCAACTTATAGTTATCAAAGATGAAGCGTCGATTTATGCTCTTCTTAATAATTAAAGTTAAAACTGAACTTTTTAAAATAAAGTATTCATAGTGTCATTTTCGCCAAATAGTAAACTATTTTTATAAGTTTAAAATGGTATTTTTTTAATATAATGGCCAAGATAGATTTTTTGAGCTATGTTTATGAACGGAAATAATGTGTTAATTATGTAAAGTTTGAAATCTAATAACCAGAAAAAGCCAACTTATTTTTACAGGAAGAAGGATTCAAAGTTATCATAATATCTTTGCTAGCGATCTCCGAGATCTGTGTATACAGTGACATCATGAGAAGAGAAATCGTAGCTTCAGTTCTAGGAGTGAGCTAAATGAACTAGACCTTCTCTCTTCTCTTTAGCCCTGCCATTCACCGGTAGTTAAAATTGCTAAATAACTTGTAACAAAATTTGATTTAAAAAATCACAAATATTTCAAGCACTCCATTAAATAATCAAATAGAATTTTATGTAATATTATCTAAGTGGGAATTTAAATTTATGTCCGTAGAACAATGATCAAACACCTCCCGAAAAATATGATTCGCATTTAAAAAGAAGCCACTGATTATACTAAATGGAAAGATAAGATTTTCAGGTGTAATTGTTTTAAAGTTCAAAAGGCGACTGATAAAATTAGCGTCAAAGTTGTTTCAGGAGTTTTGATGTTGCTTTTGATAATATGTGAATGGAGCGCAAACGATCAGATATTTTTACCTTGCCAATTAGGTGGTCCATGGAAGAAGTATACTTTTGTTTTATTATTTACTTTGCCATTTCAAATCGATTAGAATATATTTAATAAGATTTTAATTTTTTTTTTCAATTTTATAAAATTCAAACAAAATGTACTTGGTCTATTAATTACGTTGTTTGTTTTAAACAGTGTTAAATTCAAAAGTATATATTTTGACTTCTAATTAAAATGAAATAGGCTAATTAATAAATGTGAACCATTAATTGCGTCACAGAATCAGATGCAAATCTCGAAATAAACATGTCTTTTTACGATGGATAAGTATTCTAAATTTTCAAATTCAGGATAAGTGTTTGAGTCCCTTTTTATTTGACGTATTTAGCCATATCTCTGGAATTTTTAAGTAAATAGAAGATGTGCAAAAAAAAAAAAAAAAAAAAAAAAAAAAAAAAAAAAAAAAAAAAAAAAAAAANAAAAAAAAATCATAAAATTAATTTTTTCAAATGTAATTCCATGTGAAAAAGTAATTTTTTAAAATTATTTCGTTATTTTTTCATTACATAATTTATCGCTGTTGAAACTATTTTGTATTCTTAAAAACTATTTTCTAACAAGACTTAAAAAGTTATATATAGCTTTTTTTTAGAAATTTTATGTCCCAAAAACTATTCAACCGATTTTGCTCAAATTTAGAATCGATTTTTAAATGACATAGAAAAGGAAGATACCTTAAAATTCTTTTTTTTATTACCTTTATTAGATAAAATAATAAAAAGTAAAAAAACTATTTTTTTTCCATTAAATTATCTTTGGGGTAAACGAATTTTATAATTATGCGCAATTTTTTTATTCGTTTTAAAGCCGTTTGATATCTATAGCTAAAGGAAGTGAAATCAACACAAAATGGCCAAAAAAATTCGACTATAGTATTGTCAAAACTTGGGACCATATTTTCCAGATTGCGTCTACCCCCCCTCCCATATTTTATTATTCAAAAATCCAAATCCGTTGGAAGAAAGGTATGTTTATTCAGAGAATGTTGCGTCATTTCTGTTACTCAATCAATAGTTAGCGTGTTAGTACTAATAAATTAGCATATTTGAAGCCAGTCTTTTGAACTAGTAAGATTGGAACTTAGTTTGTGAAAACCCAAACATTTCCAAGACAATATTTCTGATGGTTTTTCTGTGTTGCACCAACAGGAATAAGATGGTAGCCATCACGAACCTCCAACAAATATCATCTTACTTTTTGATGGTACCATGGAGACTGACCATCAACCCTTGGTAGGAAAGTGAACAACATTATGTTGTCGCAACAAAAACATGATTTGATGGTTTTGTTTGATGGTCCATCTATAATAATTGATCATGAACCGACATATTTTGTTGGTTTTGTACTAAATATCTCTTCAAAAACCATTTCACTTCGTGATGGTAGCTTCAAAATTGACCATCATTCCATGTTAGGATTTGCAAAGACTCAATGTTGGTTAGAACAAAAGTTATTTAAGGTGATATCTTTCGTTATTTTGTGCACTGGGTTTATTTTCTGTTGCATATCTTTGCATTTCATGAGGTTCATAGAAATTTTTACATTTAAAGATTGTTTTAAAAATAGAGTTGGACTCATTTTCTCACATTTAGGAAAAATGATCACAGCATTTCAGTCTAGTCGGCTAAATCACGACTTTATTTTCGAAATTAATATCATTTTCCTTGCCTTTTTATCCTTGTCTCTCACCCTGTTCAAAATATCTTCATCCACTTTTGAAAAAGTGTCCACTTTTAAAAAAGTTATTCAGTCATCAGTTATTCGTCCATTTCCTTTTAATGCTCCAAAAAATTTTAAATTTCTGCTATGAATTGCGATTATCTTCAGAGAAGACAAAAATTGTAAAAATGAACGCCTTGAATATTCGTTTAAAGATAATTTCTCTAAATAAAGAATATTTTTAATGTTACTTAATATTCTGGTTAAAAATACCATTATGCGGATCGTTTCGTTTTCGT
Source organism: Parasteatoda tepidariorum (assembly GCF_043381705.1). Lineage (NCBI taxonomy): Eukaryota > Metazoa > Arthropoda > Arachnida > Araneae > Theridiidae > Parasteatoda > Parasteatoda tepidariorum. The sequence goes on from NC_092208.1 coordinate 17,816,179, forward strand.
TACGTTCCTGGGATATACTATGGTATTTTTAAAATGAGCGGATTTAAACTTTAATCTTATGAAATAAATCGTTAAAATATTGCACATTGCTAAAAGAACATTACTGCATGTAAACTATCGTAAATTGGACGATTCACAGCAGGTTGAATGAAAAAAAAGCCTAATTATTTTGAACATTGCTGGTTGAATATGTAATCGTGATCATCACGTTCATAAGGCTTCTTATTTTCTCATAAAATCGATCGAATTTCAATACGTTACATGAGCGTATTGAATAACTTTTTCTTTTGTTTTTTCCTCAGCTTCCAACAGACAGTTTGAGCCCTCCAGTAATCTCAACTTCATTCAATGAAACAGTGCTTAATTCCTTGTCAGAAGGAGAGATCTTTAGACGTTCCCAGCTAAAAAAATGAACTGCAGAAAATCTACAAAAAAAGCAGTTTGAAGACTGTGATGATTTGGCCAATCCCGCTATTGAATTTTTGAAGTGGAAACACTGCAAAATTACTGCTGTTAGTAAACTGCAGTAATATTGTAGTAGTACCAACCTCAAAATGTTTACAGCAAATATTCAGAAATATCTGTAGTTAGTGGTGCCATCTATCGTAAGCGATAGGAAATACTATAGCTTTTATTTTTAAAAAAATTTCCCCCAATTATTTTGAACTGCTGGTTGAATATGAAATTGTGATCATTACGTTCATATGGCTTCTTATTTTCTCATAAAATCGTTCGAATTTCAATACGTCACATTAGTGTATTCGGTAACTTTTTTTTTTCTTTCCCCAGCTTCCAACAGACAGTTTGAGCCCTCCAGTAATCTCAACCTCATTCAATGAAACAGTGCTTAATTCGTTGTCAGAAGAAGAGATCTGTAGACGTTCTACTTACGGTAGTATTCAGAGCCGAGGATCATGTTGTGTAGCAGGAGAACATTTTATGACTTCTCAAAATCAGGATTTCGTTTGCCGGAGTCTCAGCATGGACAGTGCTGTCCATGTCGACGTAAGTGCTGATGGTTGCCTTCTGAAAACCAACATTTCAAATCATTAAAATAACTATTTTGTAGGTAGTTAATCTGTTTTTGAAAAATTTAACTCGTATCGAGAATGTTTTTGAAAAAATTTAATTGATTTAAACGATTTGGAGCCGGACTCATTGGCTCCGGTATTAATTTATACAGAAGAATTTCTTGATATCAATTATTAATTTGCATTCAGTGACTATTTTGATTAATACAATTGTACTTTGTTGGGAGTTTTAGCAATAAAACAAATAAATAAAACAAGCATTAAATGAAATAGCGAAGCAAACATTAATTGAAATAAGAGAAACTAAGCCAGATTTTTTTATATTTGGTTTCAAAACATTTAATTTTAATATACAAAACATTGTTTAAATATCAATGGGTAGGTAAAAATTTTGTGCAATGATTTGTGTAGTCATAAACGATAACATCGTAATGCCGTATATTAACCAAACCCTTCAAAAGCATAGAAGCCCATTAAAACAACACTCTAAAACAAAGATGATATATAAGATGATACATGATAAGATGATGCATAAAATTGCATAAAAACATGGAAAATAGAGGAAGCGATACTTCATGTAATATATCTTTCAAAAACGTAATTCTTATCAAAGAACACAATATAAATATTTTATTTCGTTTAGATTTTATTGCTTTTTAAAGTATGACCAACCAGCCAGTATGACAAATAATATTATGCATAGTGTGCATAAATTGTTTACTAGTTGATTCGAATATTTCACTTACTGTGACCCCGGAGTATTGACCTAAACTATACATATATGGCCTCATTATAGTATAACGAATTAATTTTAATATTTTAATCTTATCTAATTATATCAACGATAGTAATTCTTTATTTAGAAATGTCTTTCTCGTAAAGGAATGCGTCCTAAAGATAACCTTTAGGTTTGTTCCGTCAAGTTTATATGTATATATATATATGTAAATTTTTTTATTTAAACAAATATTTTTCTTTTACAGATATCCGATCTTACTGGTGACGTGAATGCTCAATATGTTCCACTTTCTCTTAGGAGGTGCCAAAGAGTTATAATTGCTCCATACTCGTTTCTTCTGTCTTTCGTAAGTGCCTTTACGAATGATTTAAATAATTCAACAAAGTTTTTTTTCTAAATTTTAATCATTTAAAAAAAAATAATTTGAACAATTTGTGCTACAGCTGAAAATATAGAGCAGTACTGATTTATTTTTGAATCATATTTCAAGATCAAAAGGTGATTTGAGACTCAACTCACTCGATTCGACTCAACACCTATTTGGGATTTTCGAATTAAATAGGTGTGGTAATTTTTAGTTCTCATTATTATTTGAATTATTTCAAGAGAATTTAGTTCCAGTTGGTATTTATGCCAGTGTACCGAGTTTTAAAATATGGATTGGCTTTTAATATAACTTTTGAGGGTAGAACTAAGATGAATTACTTCATTTTGAAAATTTGATGAGGTGAATTATTTCATATTGAAAATTTCGTTAATGTTAGCAAACATAAATATCTGCTTTTTTATGGAGCTCCTAGTTCATAACGTCATTAGGCATTGTTTTTCCTTTCATAATTTGGTCCATGTTAATTAAACGCCGAACAATTTATAATTTACAGCTAAATGAAGATTAATAGATACGTAGAATTTGAAGAGCAATAATCGAAGTAAACAAATTGAAGTAAGAACAATAATCGCAGTAGACATCTTGATGATTTTTATATAAATGTTATCTAAAGTTTGGGAATTAAATGTTTAGTATTTCTAGACCATTTTGCAACTCTTAATCAATGAAAGAATCAATTTAGTAGCAGAAGCAGGTAGGTAAATATTTTCAGAAAAGCTATCATGAAGGCAAGAAGAAAAAAAAAGTGGTAACCGAAATACACTGATGGAGAAAGAAAAAAAATCCCAACACCAAGAAAAAAGTTATTGTAGAGTAATGAAATTTTGCAATGCGTTTGTCTAAGTAGTATATTTAATTGATTAAAGTTTCAAGATCACAGATGAATGCAATTAAGAAAAAAAATCATTTCAAATGTGAAATACTGGTACAATAATAACCAGTGTAACCACCAGAATTTTGAATGCAAGCATGCAAACTAGCATTCATTGTGCCTCTTACAGATCTGTATGTCATTTTGTGGAATGGAGTTCCATGCCTGTTGCATTTGGTCAGCCAGTCAATACGGGTTGTGGATGACGCAGAAGTTGTTGTCTAATGATGTCACATAGGTGCCAGATTGGTGAAATATCTGGTGATCTAGCAGGCCAACGCAATATGTCGTCGACATTCTTTTAGTTATATAAACAAGCTTACCAAATTTAGTTTATTTAGTACAACTTCTTCTTGGTGTTGGGATTCCCCCCCCCTTTATTACAGTTTAAATTTATAAAAACCATGCAAGCATACTCAAAACTAATGTGGATTAGTTATAATAAAATTAAACACGAAAAAGAAACAGAGCAAAAACTATTCTGCAGATTAAATATATCCATATAGATGCAGCTACTTAATGTTACTTTCTCTTATTCATAAATACCCCTGAAAATGTTACTTACCTTGTTCTTCCACTAAACTCTTCAATTATGCACTAGAATTCTTCAACTTATGTAATTGTATCCGTAGGAATAACCATGGAAGGATCAACCTCTGATATAATTACTACTTATTTTAAAGCATTTAATTGTTTTTATGCTCTTATTTTCCAACTCTTTAATTATGCTATCTGTAAAGTATCGGCAATAGAAATAACTTAATTTTTGCAGATTGGCTGGCGGCCGTGGTTTTATGAATCTTTAAGTGTGCGATCTGGGTTCTGGAGATTTTTTAACTACTTCTATCCTGCAGTAGTTTTGACACTCATAGTTTGCCATTACATTTCTCAAGTATTGAACTGTCAAGGAAAATACAATATACATATAGATATTCAGGTAGGACTGTTATTTTTTCATATTTTAATGCATAACTTAGCAGCAATAACTTAGTACAAAATTTAGTACCTATTGAAAAGAAACTACGTTAAATATAAAACTTCTGCTTTGTAAAAAACTAAAGACTAGTCTGTATTCTTAATTTTGGATGAAAACTCTCCAAAAATGTAGAGAAACAGATTTTTTAAAGATAAACTAATTAAAGCTGTATTAAATTACGCTGTAAAAGCACGAACGCAAATTTATATTTCAAACCGTTTAGTTTTATTTGTGCTGTTGGTATTTTAAATTTATTTTTATCATTTGTCATAGAATTATTAAAAATATGTAATTGCTGATTATAATATGAATTTTGGGATTTCAGTAAAAAAATTACTACTTGAAACCTGTTCCCTGGATCTCTTTGTTTTTGTAACTCATAATATCACAGAAGTTATTTTTAAAATTTTTTTATCTTTTCTAAGTTCTGAAATAGATTTAAATCGATGAAAATTCATTGCTAAAATTAAAGGCAACAACTAAGTTGTTAAAACTTATAACTTAACTATTATTCCAATTATGCTCTTTTCATTTGAAACGTTTCAGAAGCAAGAGGAATTCTTCAAATTGATAAAGCCAGAGGAAAGAAAACTTGCATTTCCTTTATCTGAAACTCTTTTTGGTTCTCTCCAAGAAATTTTTGATTCATTTACTGTCTACTAGTGGGCAAATTTTTTGTTTAGTGGTCCGTGGCTGGCGGACCGAGAGCAGAATACAAATCAATTAGTTGTGGGGGTCGAACCTGAGTCAATAGTGTGAGAGAGAAACGCTCTATCTCCTTAATTGTCCTTTTTTTTAACGGCAGGCACTGAATTTCTCGTTCTTTGCCTAGGAAGATGCTGGAATTGCTCCTCATTTAACGTTACTTGATCGACACCTGCAAACCTAAGCGTGAGGAACAGCATTACCCACTCCATATTGCCACAGATACCCGTTCATAGGGTGGCTGATATTCACATAACAGAGGACAACACACAGATAGGAACATCCAGGCCTTGAGCAGAATTTAAGTCTGCAACCATTGGCTTCGCAGACAAGCACGCTGATCCCTTGCCCAGTTGACCAGCTCCTTGATTATAGTGCCTAATATAAATATTAGGACTAACAAAACTATCTATGCCAATCGGACTGTGTAGTGGTCAAGGAGCTGATCTCACGTAAGAAAGATCCTGAGTTCGAATACAGACAAGGCATGAATGTTCTTTCATTCTCTGTACCATCTGTTCTTACAGTGGGAGTACCGTTGGCCCACCTAATATGCTGCTCCCGAAAGATTGACCAACAAATCTGCCTGACTGATATTTGAATGACGAGTGTCAATCGGGTATACATTTTATTTTATTTAATAACCGTCGTTGAACAACCGACCCAACTTTTGGGTTTACGACTAGTAATGTTCAACTCCGTAGCCTTGTAATTTTGAACCCAATCCAGAAGACAAGGGAACTCCTAGAGAAAGTATTGGGAGAAATTTGCTTTCGTGGATGACTTTTTGATGGAACTAACCAGCATTTGCGATACATGGAGAGGAAAACGTCCCACGTTTAGACTAACGGCAAAAGCACTCTAACCAATGATCCCTCTACCACTGAGGATATTTTACGTCAGCACTGTGGTCGGCGCACACCGGATGCAGAATTCGTATCGACCAGTCATCGCCGGGATCGAACCCTGATTCACCTCATTGGAAGGCGAACGATCTATTCCCTGAGCCATATCGGCTTCCGGGTAGACGTTTGAAAAAACTATACTGTCTATTTAAATATAAATTTAATAAAGTGAATAAAATATAAACTGTTTATTTTTGCAGCCATTACCAGAGCCTCCCCCTCCACCACAAGCTGTGGATATGAATGGAAATTGTACTTGGGGATTAATAACTTTCTCCTGTCGTGCTAGATATGTCGTCGCATCGAAGGAAGTTCCATCTAAACTTATACAGCAGTCTTATTGTCAGCATATCATCCCGACATATGTGGTGCCCAGTTTTGTTCATTTCTTGGCTTATTCTTACGGATTCTATCATTTTAGAGTGGTCTCCTGTGAACAACTGTTCTCACTAATGGAACGTGTAAGCATAATTTATTCTGTATGATAGCTGATTTTGGACGTTGAAATTGTAACAATGTTTCAAAAAATATGAAAAAATTATACTATCCTGCAGTAATTGATTAAATATTGCTACATTCAAATGAAATATTGTAATCAATGCATTATTTAATGTGAATCAAATGAGGTCAAGTTTCGAGACTACCATTGTTCGGAATATTTAAATTTCTCCCTCCATTTTTATTGTAATGCGTTTTTTAAAATTTTACTTTATTTGAAATGAATGGTAAAATAATTTAAAAGGCAAAGCTTAATGTATTTTTTTTCTTTCATTAAAATTGGGAAAAAGTGATTGTGAAAAAGGTGATCATGTATTTTTTTACGTCATATTCAGGTCTAATTTAAATTGTATGCCAGACAACAACAAAAATTAATCAACAGTGAATATTGCAAAATGTTCAGCAAAGCACAGAAAGGAAGGAAAAAAAAGGAATAAAGCACTGAATAACTTTTGATCTAATGATCAGATTTTCATGTACACGACTCAATCTTAATGAATTAGAAGGATAACCTTAAATTACAAATTACAAAGTTTGAACAAAAAGCGGTCGAATAGCTCCTGAGAAGTCTAATTTAAAGAAAGTATACATTGAAATTTGATTTTTCAGGAACTATTTGACCTATTTTACTCAAAAATTTTGTGTTTTTCGATACACAATTGCATTATTTAAAATATACAATGCATATACCATACATATATAATACATTTTCATTTGCAACTGAATTATTTAAAATGATGCAAGAAATATATCTATATTACAATTCGAAATTTTACGATTATTAGTGGATAAAATATTACGAAATAATAAATGATTACTAAAAAGGTTTTTTTGCAAGGAATTATTTTAAGAAAAACAAATATAATAATTGTGTCTAAAATTGTTTCAATTCGCATAAAAAATTCTCGATATGGCGAAATACACGTATTGGGAACATATTTTTCATATTGATGCTATCCCCCATATTTTGAAGGTAAGGAATATAATTCCGTTGAAAAAAAAGGTATGTTTGTTAAGATAAAGAACGTGTTTCTGTCTGATTTGGTAACTTAAAATATAATCTGCACGAATTAATCAGCATATTTGAGATTCCCTCTTTAAACCATTAAGATTGCTTCCTAGTACATGAAGTTCACTAGATCTTAACTTTTTCTGGGTTTTCCGTTTTTGATTTTTTTCCTCGCTGTTCAATATAATTCTTTTTTTTTTCTCTGTAATTCCAGGTATTTTTACAATCACACTCAACACGTGGACTCCAAAACTCTTTGATTCGTAATACAAGGTGAGTAAAATTTCTCGATTTTTGCGATTTTGTATTATTTATTTTAATTACGTTCAATAAATATAATTGCGATAAACAAATAAAAATGCTTTTTGAACATTAAATGACTGTTTTGTAAAACAAAAAATGCATAAAAGGTGTCAACGAAGGCCCATAACCACCCTCTTAATTATCGAACAGCTGCTGCTATATTTATGAGTGATGTCTATGTATAGTAGAATGGTTGTGTTCGACATGATGAGACCATTTACGGCGTCTTACGATTAAAAACTTCGGAGTTAGCGTTTCTATCTCTGGATACGGTAAGAAATATTGGTGAAGAAGGAATTACAATGTTGTAGAACTTTTTTCCATATCGATTAGTCGATATTGGGGCGAAGAGTCGATTTAGGGCGAATTTCTTATAAATTATGAGTGGTGTGCATAAATGAAAAGAAACAATAAGCGCATTTGTACTTATGGAATTTTTTTATACAGGTACGTGATAAAGCGACTTTAGAAAGGTGAAACAAGTTCATAAAATGAAAATCGCTAGAGATGAAATCGCAACTTTTCTTCTACAAATCGCAAAAAATCGCTATCCCAACAAATGCAAAATCGCAATTTTTCTACAGCGATGGGTAAATAATAATTATTTTTAAAAAACAAATTGAAAAAATAAGAAACACTTAAAATTGTAATAACTTACGAACAAGTAAGAATTTCGAAAAAGAGAAGAAAAAAAGCTCTCATTAACTTAAAATTTTAAAATAGTCCAATCAGCGCGCGTCAAATTTCAAATCTGTAGTTGCATATCAGTAGACTGCAAAGTGGTTTATTGCAAAATCAATAATCAATGATTCTCGATCTAGAAATCGGATCATAATTTTTTCATTTTATCGAACTCCTTGAATATTTTTCTACAAATCTACGAAATATTGAACATTTTTCTACCATAATTCAAAGTGTAAGAAAAAAAATGAGTAAAGATTGTCAAGATAAGCTCTTACAACTGTGATAAATTATAAATTTCGAAAAGAAGAAAACCTCTTTTCTAAGTTCATAAAAAAGTATGTCTATTTCAACATATCAAATTTAAACTTTCTAGTTGCATTCCAACGGCCTGTAGAACTATGATAGTTTCCACGACAGATTATTTCTGAAAAGATGACTTAAGTGGCATTTTTTAATAAACACCTGGTGGTCAAAGTTGCCTTGGTGGTCTTTGCCAGCTTAGTATTTTCTTTTTTTAAAATTTTTATAGGAAAAGAAAAAAACTCTTTCCCCTTTCTGTATTCTTTCAGTTGCTGGAGAAGTGCAAGAATTTTTCATTAGATATATAAAATTGGGCTAAGTAATCCGACGGTAAACTGAAATATTAAAGACTGATTTAAATTTTCGTTTTTCTTTATCACTTCTAATAATTTAAACAGTCTACTATCCCGCTGTATATATAGTTTCTTCGATAATATTTAATGACACAAATGGCGCACAGATCAGATCTAGCTTGAGTTTTGAGACACAATTTACAAGCATAAAAGTGTTGTTTTTAGGATTTTGTAGAAGATCTTAAAATTTTCTGATGTTTTGTGCATAATTTCAGGTTATTTTTCTATGCTGCTATTTTGTGGCTTCTTTGTCAAGTTGGTGTAGAAGTGCTGTACAATGTTACTTTCCCGCAGACGAAACTAGAATTGTGAGTGATGGTATTCAGGTATTTAAAGCAAATAAGAAATATTTATTTTTTAAATGAAAAATTTTTATTCATCAGAGATAAAATTCATTTATTTTGAAGTCTCGAGTAATATCCTTTTTTTTTTTCGTTTTAAAATCTTGAGCACATTTACTCAAATTCACCTATAGTGCGGCTTTGAGGAGAACTCCTCCAGACTGAAAGTTTGGGGCTGTCTGCTGCTATGGTTACAAGCGAGAGCACATTTCTAATGGGGGTGAAATGGAGGAAAGAAGGCGTCGATTGGTTTACTTACGACGACCTAAGCTAAGAATAAGACAAAATTATTCAGCCCATATCCCTATTCGAAGTGACCTTTCCTCGTAACCATAGCACCCGCCACGACGCGAGACGGGTGTCTGGAAGAGTTCTTCTGAAAGCTGTACTATAAATAGCACTTCGCCGATTCTTCCACTAAGTTCTTCAGTTATAAGTAATTTTGCATTTGTTAGAGCACCACCACCATGTCAAACTTTCGAATTTTATTATTTCATTAATTCTTTCATTCGATTAGATATAATGCTTGGTTACATTGCATTGTGACTACATTATAATGCAATATAACTAAGTTATAATGTAATAAATCATTATTTGTGTTCGTTATTGAGATAAATTCTTTCATTCGGTAAGCTAAAGTGTTTAGTTATATTACATTTTAACTACACTATAATGCAATATAACTAAGTTAAAATGTAATGTATCAGTATTTGTGTTCATTATTGAGATAAATTTAAAATACCGAATCAACTATTAAAACTGAATTTTTAAGACGCAGAACGACTTTTTGGAAAAATCTAGTCATACGAATATTATTTGGATGCAAAAGAACGCAGTTTTAGTTTTCCAACATCAAAATACTATTTCTTTGTGGAATTGAAACTAATGATGCCATATTTTTTAGTTGTGGAGTGTATTGTAAATATGTTTTCATCGGAATCAAATTCGCTGGTATGATCTTAGTTCAAGGGGTGAACGTAGCTGTGGCCATTAATTACTGCGTACAGTGCGAGACTCTCATACTCTATATAAAATTTGTTTGCTTAAGACTTCATGAAAAATCAATGGAGTTGAAAGAAGCAATGCATGTAAGTATTTTTTTCCCTTCTTCTTGTTTGATGGCATTAAATGGCCCCGCAAAATCACACAAATTACAGTAACTCACATTTATACTATTTTATTTTATAACTGGTGTTAAACAGTATAAATCCGTGTTCAACTTATTAGCCTTGCAATTTTAAGCCTATTCTTAAAGATAAGTTAACGACAAAATCGAAAATTGAAAATACGAAACAAAATGAAAATTGCAGAAACATCCAACGGGTAGGCCGATGAGGAGCTATTTTACAATTTAGGCGGCCTTTAATTACACGTTCTCCTATATTTTTTTTTATTTTTAAGGAGATTTTGTTCTTGGCAGTAGTTGGTCCCGATTATAATACAAGCTTTTATTTCTTTTAAAACTTGTTACTTGAGTAAAACAATGTCAAGAACCAAATTTTCTTTGTTTATTTAAAAAAATACTAAAAAAAGGGAAGGAGCACAGCTGGATTTGGAAATTGCTGGCGGGAAGGGAACTCAAACCCAAGAATTTTTAAATTCTTATTTTAATACAACTATTAAGAAGTACAATTATACAACGCTAATTTGTGCTCATTGTCTTTCATTGTTATGCTTATAACTCCTTTGATTATTTGATTAATTAATTTCGATTTCAATTGAGTTATTTAGCTGCAAAACCTACGCTTTTGAAGAAAAGCGTTAAATACTTGTGTATATGTAGCTGTAAAAGTCTGGTAAAACCTAAGATTTACCAAAATGGCTGCGTAACTCGAAGGTCTTGCTGCAATGGCTTGGTAAAAGGCCGAATTGGAATCCTATTAAAGCCTACTTTTACCAAGTCACTTTTGTAAAAGTTTTACCTGTAAAACCTAGTATTTTCCAGTATTCTGTTTTTTTTTACATGACAATTGCGTAATTGGTATAAATTATCGCTTATAGTTCGCAATATCAAGATGAACATTCTCTTCAAATTCATTACTTGATAAAAATTGTTCCAAAAATCAAGCGAGATAAAAAAATAATTTGCCATTTTTGCAAGAATGTTTTGCTAACAATAATAGAAGAACAGCCTGACAGTTCAGGGTCATTAAAAACGGAGCTCTAAGAAAATAACAGCGTGACTTTATTGTTAAAAAATATTTTTCGCATTGTTGATTCTTCATCATGTCATGAAATTTATGCCCAAATCATACAATTCACTGCTGTAAAACGTTTTTGTAAGTCACGCCCATTATCAGCCACGGTTTAAGGTGTGTAGTAGGTCTAACACTACAAAATTACAATTCCAATTCCCTAACATATAAGACATGTTAACTCGATTCTATGAAGGGGTACCTTTTTATAGATGAAGGTTGACATTGTCTATAACTACTACCTTCGGACGTGATGTGAACATGCCTACCTTGACAAAAATTCCCACTTCTATATGAACACGCCTACTGGATGATCCACGTTGAGCAGTTGACTTGCTACATGTGACTGCGACATATCCACCTCCTCGCGCTGTTGCTGCTCAGTCTCGATCACACGCAACGTCGGCCTGCATACACTCGACTGCTATTGGTAACACAGGAGCAACCACGACAGTGAACTTAATACAGCTCTCACGATCAGTACTCAAAAAGTACGGTGATCTTAATACAGATCTCCCGGCTTCTCACAAAACAGTAATGAATCAAATAGTGGTATCCATTCGTCGAATTCTATCACAGCTATAATTTTACCATTCCTGTGGCCAATGGGTCAATGTCCCAAATGACCACCATTAAAAAAAAATCTGGTGGGGGAGTTCTGCAGTATGTCTACCACTACAAAATTACAATTACAATTCACTAGTATATAAGACATGTTAACTCGATTCAATGAAGGGGTACTTTTTCAGAGATGATGGTAGACATTGTCGATAACTCCAATCCCCACAAAAGGAAAAAAGGAATGATTTGTTACCGAATTTATGCCACATTTATGCAAAATGGTCATTGACTTCGACGAATGACTGTTTGAGTGAAAAAATAAGTTTTTCCGTTTATAACCTTATGTTGTATAATTTATAAATCAATAAAAAAATTCAAGTTTTTTTAACTAATCTTAATTAACTTGTATCAAGATTAGATCAAAATGATTTTGTTTGCGTAGTTTTAACAACATCCTACAGTTAACTATTTTATCGAACCTAGTCGATGTTAAACACGCATTTAAACTTCTAAGTTTGCTGCATCTTCCACCCATATATTATGAATCAGTAAAGAATTCGTAATTTTTAATTTAAAATCTTAATCATCAAACATATAGATTCCGTTTTATATCAAAACTATTTCTTGCGTAATTTTTTAAGACTACCTGTAGTTAATTGTTTCGAAGAAAATCCTAGTCAACACTCAATATGCATTTATAATATTTGCTATATATTCCTATGATTAATAAATCAATAAAAATTTACAATATTCATCTAAAAACCTTAATCAATCTGTATTGAACGTATAAAACCTAATTTATATCAAAATTAATTTTTGCGTTGTTTTTCAGACTACCTGTATTTAATTTTTTAGAAGAAAATCTTAGTCAACCCTAAACACGCATTGATAATATTTGCTATAACTACCTATGATTAATGAATCAATTAAAAAAATCACAATTTTTATCAAAAAACCTTAATCAATCTCTATTGAACTTATAAAACCTGTTTTATATAAATTATTTCTTGCGTGATTTTTATGACACCATGTTGATATTTTTTAAAAAGAACTAAATCGTCATTAAATATGCATTAAAATAATAATTTCTATATCCTTACCCTTGATTAAGCTTCAGCTATAATAGGTTTTGCATTTATCCTTAATTAAGATAGACAGAAAAAAGTGAGTTATAAACGCTGCTTTAAATATAGTATAGGCTGTACAATGCTAACCATAGCTTTCATGAAAGAGTAGATCTAGGTATAATGGTTTTCGTCGAAAGATCATAATTCAACTGATTCTTATATTTATGTATTTATAACCTAATTGCAAATATGAGTGGAAAATAGTGGTAAAAAATAAAATATTTTTAAATTTTTTTTTAGGAAATTTTAGGAGTTCGAGAATACGTCAGCATTCTGAATGGAAATGTAGCAAAAATGATGGGACTGTGTATTGTCAATTTCACAGAGCTAACTATATTAGGTTAGAACTCGATTTGCTATAAATTTTCTATATCATGTAACTCACTAGAAAAACAGTGCATAACGAAATAAAATGATTAAAAAAAATTACGTTTTTCAAGTATATTAAAAACGAGAAAACAATCCTATATTTTATCATTATTTAAAATGAAAAACGTTGTCAGCATATTTTCGAATTTTTCGTTATAGGTTTAACAAAAATGAAAAAAAATTTTCATTCTTAGTCTGCTTGAAAAACTTACTTTTGAAAGCTTATATTTAAAAATTAATTATGTCTATTAAAATATGTGAAAACTAAATATGCGTTATTTTTATAACATACATTGGAATATTTAAAATGTTCAGTGAGAACAATTGATAGATTATTTAGTTCTAAGATCTGGTGTCTTGGGATATTCATCCACTTTTAGGTGTACCTAGATAATTTTTAAAAAAATTTTTTTCCACACATGCGCTGTATAAAGCAATTACTTCAATTACTCTTATCTGGCGCAGTTTTTATTATTATTATTTTAATTTTAAAGCAATAATTCGTTATCAGTTTAAAATTGATTCAAACGCTTTGTTTAATTTTTTTTTAAATATTTAAGCTATAGCAAAAGTGGCACTAGACCTAGTATATATTCTGGACATTTACCGAAGGTCTAGTCATACTAGGTCTGGTTAAGTGCCACTGCCCGGTATACATTTGCCCGGTATACCCTACACTGATGTTTTTTTAAAAACAAGTGCAATTGCCCGGTATACATTTGACCAGTATACCCTACACTGATGTTTTTTTAAAGTCAAGTGCCATTGCCCGGTATATATTTGCCCCGATGCTCCAAACACTGATGTTTGTTCTAATCTATCGTCAGTAAGTGTTAAAATATCGAATAAATGTAATTATATCCACGAATAAATTGATATCAAATCGGATGTAATAAATATTTCGGACATTCACCAAAGCGACTAATTTGATTGTCAACATTAACCGGTGAAAGTCAACAACCACCGATTTCGGTCATTCACAGTAACATGCATATCATTTACATAATAACCTCATCAGGACGATTATTTCATACTTTGCTTTAATAGCATCCGGCATTTCAAAAAGTAAAAATAATTGCTTTTGTTGGCGATGATCTTGTAAGGCGATAAAGAATCATGCATAGTACAGGTAAGGAAGATATTAACCTCGAAGGAAAAGTGGATGAATACCCCAAGGAACCCTTAAGATCTTCAACTTTTTCAGAGAGTTTATCATATTCAGATATAAGTGGTTTCACAAAGAGCACTGGTGTTCTTTTGTTTGCTCCATTTTTCGTCAGACATAGTTCCTAGAACCATTTAACTTTATAACTTTTTGTTATTTCAGTATTGTCAGATTTTAATTTTAATTTGATGTGGTATAATTGCTTTCTACTCATGTTCTAATTAGTTTTCTTAATCTTAGGAACTTTAAAGTTTGAAACGTAAGGTGTCCATTATATTTTTAATAAAAAAAATCTTGTTTTTGAATAATAAATATGTTTTATTAAATGTTAGTCAAATTAGTTGAAAAAAATATTTTTAACAGCTATTTCACTAAAGGAATCATTTTTGTCAATTAATTGCAATTAAATTATTTTTTACCGATTTGTCGATTTTTGGAATGTCTGAAAGTTGAATCCGCATATACGAACCTATTCAAAGTAATAACTTAATGTAGTTTTATATAATACCAGTCATAAAACGATTCTAGGCACTAATAGTTAAGTTTTGCTCATGTAACAATCTCTTACTATTGACAATTATAATCCTTTAATTCCTATTGTTCTTTCAAAGTTTAGGTACTGCCTTATTGATTTTAAATAGAGTAGAAAAACCTGATGTCATTAGTTACCGTGTGCTATTTCCAACTTTTTGGTTCATCGCCCTCGTTGCTCCCCTTATACAAGTATGTTAACATTTATCTTTATATTATACAAAATTAATAAAAAAAAATTAAACTTTTTTCTATGCTGCCAGTTTTACAGTGATTGCCATAAAACTATGTCAGCTTATACATGTCATTAGAATAACTGAAAAATTCGGCTCATTTCAAATGTCTTCAGTACTATGCAGTGCACCAGGTTATAATCTTCAGTATATTTTAATCTGCCTCTTATCTCTCCTGATATATCTATAGATATATTTATTACAATCAGCTGATATACCTCTTTGCTAATAAAATATTTTCGAATAATTTCACAGTCTGAGTTAGAATAATCTTATTTTATAACCGTCGTTGAACTGCCGATTCAGTTTTTTTGGGTTTACGACTACTTATGTTCAACTCCATAGCCTTGTAATTTTGAACCCAATCCAAACGACATGGGAACTCCTGGATCAAGTATTGGAAAAGATTTGCCTTCGTGGAGGACTATTTGATGGAACCAACCCGCATTTGCATTACATGGTGAGGAAAACCACGAGAACCTCCCGCGGTTAGCCTGATCCGTCTACCACTGAGGATATTTCCCGTCAGCACTGTGGTCGGTGCAAACCGGATGCAGAATTCGTATCGACCAGCCATCGCAGGGATTCGAACCCGGTTCACCTCATTGGAAGGCGAACGCTTTATCCTCTGAGCCATCACGGCTCTGAGTAGTCATATTGGAATAAACCTTTAATAAGGCTATTTATATAATAAACCTTCATTATTACGGGCTTATTGCAAATTGCTACATATTGTAATATTGTAGGCAGTTTGCCCGTCGCAGTTCCTGATTCTTTTATAAGATTATTGCAGTTTCTGATTTATTAATAGAGTTAATTGAGCAATGAATGATATCTTTTCTAATTAGCCTTAAGGTATCCGGGCTCTCTGCTGCAGGCCTAAGAAAGTGAGGTTAATCATAAAATACTTTTTCAACTAGTCTGGCTCATTGGAAAATGACGAGGGCTTTTTACAAATTGCCGAATTATTTAATTTCCTTGTGATCAATATACATTTTATAGTATATACGATAATAAAAATTGGAATTTCTATGCATTTTGAGAGATAAAATACCACACATGTTCTTTACTGCATTTATATTCTGATTTGTCCGGAGCCCACGCCCAGAAATTGAAGAGAATTCATCCTTAAAGTTAAGCGTTATCTTTCTCAAATTAATATACACTGACTGAGCAAAACTCATGGGATAGCAGGGCTCTGATTTGTGGATGGACAGCACGTCTGACCAACGCCACCTGGTGGCCTCCGCGACGGTCTCAGTTGTGTGTTAGACATTGCTTGAAGTGGCTGTGTGAGTGATCAGGTAAAATGCAACGTCGTCGTGAGTTGACGTCATTCGAAAGCGGCATGGTTGTGGGTGGACGACGCATGGTACATTCCATTTCGGATGTGGCTCAGGAATTCGGCTTCCCAAGGTCAACCGTGTCGAGAGCTTACCGAAAATGGGTGAATGAGGGTGTCACAGTTCGCAACAGACGCCACACCGGGCGTCCACAGACCCTAAATGACCGAGACAGGCGAAACGTGAAATGAGTGGTAACTCGAGATAGGAGAGCAAATGTGCAACAAATCACGGCTGAAATCAACACTGGCCATGATAGAGACGTGTCCCAGTGGATAATCCGTCGGAACATGCGTGTTCTCGGGTATGAGAGCCGTCGCCCCACACGTGTGCCACTACTAACCTAGCGTGATCGGACAATTCGGCTTGCATTTGCCACCAATCACTACGGATGGACACTGCAACAGTGGCGTAACGTGATCTGGTCTGACGAATCACGTTATCAACTGCTCCATGCTGATGGGAGGCACCGTATGTGGCGCCCACCGCACGAAGCGATGGATCCAGCATGCCAAGTGGGCACAGTCCAGGCCGGTGGCCTATCAGTCATGGTGTGGTGTGCATTTTTGTGGCATGGATTGGGCTCCCTGGTCGTTCTGGATGTCA